>NC_047064.1:11411602-11711602 GCF_902459465.1 Asterias rubens | reverse complement strand
TTTTATAACAGAGACAAGAGAGCAGTTACAGGCAAAGATGGCAACATGGAGAGATTTCTGGGTCTGAAGATCAGTGCTGGGAAGACCAAGGTGAGGGTTAGTCAAGTCAGGGATGGGTCAATGACAAGCTCTGGTGTATGGCCTTGTGGTGTGTGTGGGAATGGTGGCGTGATGGTAGTCTTCATGCTGCCAGCGTCACGTTCTCCTGTAAGAGATGTCGGGGTGATAGTTCACAGCGTGAGGAAGAGAGAAGCGGGTCCAGAGGTCTGCGGCGACATGTATGAGCTAACTGGGTGACATGCTGGGTGCAGCATTGACATCGCGCATGAGGAGTGGATGGAAAAAAAAATTGACACCAACGGCGCAGCCCCTGAAGATGATGGGCCAGGTAATACACGACCTGTGATGACTGAAGCTTCATGGTGTACGGCTGCGAAACATGGCCCATGGGGGTGGGGCACATCCAGCAGATGGAACGAGCAGAGGTGAGAATTATCAGGTGGATGTGTGGGGCGTCTCTGGCTGACAGGCTGTCAAGTGAGGAACTGATGAGGAGAGTCAGCATCGGGATCAGCATCGTATTGGGGAGGCACAGGCTGAGGTGATTTGGCCGTTTGGAGAGATAGGAAGATGCAAACTGGGTCATGAGGTGTATCAGAATAATTGAGGGTGGGCCCACTTCAGTTTGCCGACCAGTAAGACGTGGCAGAGCTCTGTGTCAAATGACATGGAACTAACTGCTTGACACCTCTATCTGCTTGTACAAAGTGTGTAGTTACTTATTGATAGTTGCCAACAACTTTGCAGACCTGTTAAATAGTTTCGTAGCCGCATAGAAGCTCACTTTCAAGAAGATTTTGCATAATGATATAGAGACAACATTGGCTTTTGGCGGCCATATTGGCGGCCACTTTGAAAATTGGTCGCCAAAATGACTCCTCTATCTGTACAAAGTGCGCAGTCACTTATTAATAGTTGCCAACACCTTTGCAGACCAGTGTTGTAGCCTCGTAGAAGCTCACATTTAAAAAGATTTTGCACAATACTATAGAGACAAAAGTGGCTTTTGGCGGCCATTTTGAAAAATGGTTGCCAAATTTACCCCTCTATCTAAAGAAGGTGTGTCGTCACCTATTAATAGTTGCCAACACCTTTGCAGACCAGTTAAACAATTTTGTAGCCGCATAGAAGCTCACATTTAAGAAGATTTTGCATAATAATATAGTGAAAAAAATGGCTTTTGGCGGCCATTTTGGCGGCCATATTGAAAAAAAGGGCCGCCAAAATGACTCCTCTACCGTACAAAGTGCGCAGTCACTTATTAATAGTTGCCAACACCTTTGCAGACCAGTATCGTAGCCTCATAGAAGCTCACCTTAAGAAGATTTGCATAATAATAGAGACAAAAGTGGCTTTTGGCGGCCATTTTGAAAGATGGCTGCCAAATTGGCCCCTCCTTCTAAAGGAAGTACGTAGTCACTTGTTAATAGTTGCCACTACCTTTGCAGACCAGTTCAACAGTATCATAGCCTCAAAGAAGCTCACATTTAAGTAGGTTTTGCATTAAAAATAGAGATAAAAGTGGCTTTTGGCGGCCATTTTTTAAAATGGCCGCCAAAGCCACTACGGGCAGAAATTGAAATGGCCCAATATCCAAATATTTTTGTACCATATTAATTGACCTATATCCCAAATCCCTTGCTTTTATCACAAAATGCACGATTGTTATTAAATTTTGTGTTATGCCGCCTCACTATTGGATATAAATATTCGCACTGTTTCTTTATCACTCACTGCTTCTGCAGACGAATCCTATGATAAAACGATGGTCCACGCACTGTCTGAAGTTAGTTTTTATTGCAACACGAACTCACTTACCTATAAACAAAGTAGGATTTAACTTTGTCAATTTTCCAAATTGTTATTGGATTTTTTCAGTATCACAACAATAAACGTATTTTCAGTTGTAACTTCATCAATAATTATCCAACACAAACAATTATGTGGTCCTGCAAAGGGGGTGCTGCCAGCTTACAAAAATAATGCTATCTTATAATAGATCATTTCAATTACGATCAATAGTGTAAACTTCAATACATTTCAACTTTAATTACGACGCAACTCCCACATTGCGGCAACTATACAAGACTGACTGTAGTGACTGATGTGCCGCCCGCCTGTCACTGCACATCGCCACAAAGAGGACGCAAACAAGCACGGCCCCTATGTGTTCACGCATGCGGTGATTGGCCGTTTGATGATTGGCCGTTGTTGATTGGCCGGCGATAGTTCCATTCATGAAATCTTGGCTAGACTTCGGACGGATCGAGTAGAGCGGCTGCCCATTGTACAACGGGGAGCTTGAACGTTTGACCCACGCTTTGAGGCTCGGGGCCCAGTCTAATCAAACGTGAACAACTTTTGTCAACAGAGGGCGATGCGATGCAGGGCAAAGTTCAACTGTTTCTCGGCGTGCGTTGTCGGCCGATCTTTGATTCACGGAGAGTTTGTTGCCAAAGAAGTTTTCAAACATATGGTCAACAAATTCTTGAAAAGGGTTGTTGATGGAAAAAAAATATAACTCAGGACTGAAAGTGTGAGATAAAAAAATCACCCGTAACGCGGCAGGTTTGCGTACTTTACTTCCGTGTTTTGAGGTTAGTTTTTTTTTTTTTTTTTTTATCGCGGTTTATACGCTGTGCGGCATATACGCCGACACCTAAATATTTTTTGTATATTTTGAGGAAGTGCGGTTTATACGCCGCGCAGTTTATAATCCGAAAATTACGGTAAATCCTTCCCAAGAGGCATTGGGGTCATCATCATCTAAGAAAGCAGACCATGGTGCAAGACTTTAAAGTTGCTGAAGATGTTCATAGTCAGCTTTCTTGTATTCGTATTTCATTAAGTGTTGGCCATTGTTATCGAAACAGCCACTCTTGTCCTTATGCATTGGTTTCACAACAGCTTAGTGCAAGGAGGCATATTTGTCTCGGTGTATGTCATCCTTTGCAGCATCCACATTGACTGGGAAGTCAATTGTTTTTGTTTTTGTTGACAACTGAAACCCTATACTATAACATGTACATGTACAGAGTCATCTTAATCAAAAACCCTACACTATCACATTACAAAGAAGTTCACAGGTAAATTTTTACGATTAGGTTCATTTTTAATTTAATTTAATTTTCATTTTGTGGGGTTTGAATTTAAAGATCTGTCTTGTAGTTGTTTTTAAAAGTTTGAAAATATGTTGTTTTTCCTAATAAAATTATGCTGGAAAAGCAAAGTAAGAGTCTGGTGTACTTAACCAAAATTATAACAGTCTTTTGACTTATACCTTTTTGTTTCCGAACCAATTTACCACAGTTTGTATTCCAAACTATGGTTGCTAACCTTTTATGAATGATTAGGAACTGTTGCTTGGAACCGTCCTAGCTGACAAATACAAAAAAATGAGTCTAGTATACCAAGTGAATTGAGCGGTAATAATACAGATAAATAGATAGATTTGTTTACCATTGTTCTTCACACCCAGCTGAACAGAGAGGGTGGATTGTTGTTTTATCAATGGAGGGGATACATATTTCGTTGTCATTTGTTTCTGAATCTAATCAACTTCTTGTGTGAAAGTTGTCTGTGTTTGTACAAACACGACTAACTATGCGTTCTGCAAACAAACAAACACCCAATCTGGAATTTATTTGTTAAATTGTTAGCCTAGAAAAGTTAGATAAGTTTGTTAACTCTGTAGCATGCTTTTTAAAACGGGGAGAGTTGTAAACGAATAATTACCTGCTTCAAAATCCTTTAAAATCATTTTTTTTTACTGGTAATATAATTTCAAGCCATGAGTGTGAACACTAAAAATTTACATGTTCAAAAACAGGGACCACTGAAAAATTGATATACAATACAATTTACTATATCATTGTTGAATATAGACTACACCTGGTATGCCATACGTGCTTAGAGCAAGGAACACTCTATGGTTTAAGTAGTGTAGGCCTACATTAGATCAACGTTTTGTGCTTTTAACAACAGGTAGCCGAAATTATTATGCTCAGCCTAATAAATATCTCTTCATTAGAAAAAACATCAACTCAAATACTTTCAAAAATACATTGAAAGCACCTATTAGTCCATCTGCCAGTGATATTTGATTGGACATCTATCCAACACACTTTAAATAGCTCAAATAAATGTGTGAGTACATTTAAAACTTTGTATCTGATATCTGACCTGTAACCGGGTACCTGACCTGTATGGTATCCAGACAACATCTATATCGAACCACAGCAGAACCTGAGTATTTTTCGCGTGTAAAATACTTTCGTCTGCTAGGTTTTCTGTATTGTTTTAAATTTGATTTTTCAGGGTGAAGGACTAAAAATTAGCCTTGGTATCCGTCATTTTCGGATTCAGCACCCCCAAATTAGTTAAATCAGGTATGTTACCAACTTTGACTCAAAAATGCCGCTCGAGGTTGGTTATTTTAATCTGGTCTAGACTATATAATGTAAACATGTGATACGTGTTATCCAATCAAATGCTTTAATAAAGAAGACTCATTCATTTGTTATTTATGGGGGTTTAGTACTAAGTTAAGGATTGAAATACTTTTTGTTCATAACCAATTAATAAAATTATAAAAAAGCATTGAATGTTCATTTGAATTCAAGGTAATAAGTTGTAACATACATTTTAAAATATGTACTGTTTGCAAAACTTGAACTTTTAATATTTGGGAAGTGCAGTTCAGCGACTTATAATACCTGCACCCCTTGCTTGTTGATGAGTTTGCCTCACCAAGCTCGCCCCACGTCTAGATGCGTGCAATTTGCACTGTGATGTAACAGTGTATATGTGAATATTTTACCAACTGGACAGCGTTTCCACACTCTCAGTGGTTTTGTACATGTACATCTCCCCATTTGGGGGGTTTTTTGGTAACCACATGCAGGAAGTAAGAAACCACCCATTCTCGGGACCACCATAGCTACATTTTGACGAGGGATATGCATAGGGACCTCTCACATGAGAATGGGACTTGAATCAAGTCTACTGCTGCTGCTACTGCAAAAGTTCTGGCCCCAAAAATACATTGACAGTCGAGGGAAGAGAGACTTGGTATAATATGAGCAGAGATTACGAAGGGATGATATTTTTAAAGTCCATTTTTTGTTCCTTCCGAAAATTCTTTTAGAGTGATGTGAAAATGATGTTGATTTAAACTGGCATTCTCCCTTTGTAACAATGCATTTATTTCTGTCACACTTGTATGTCATACATAACTGTTGTTATTATCATTAATTAATAATTCATTTCCTTTATGGCAGAAGACATGCGTGGACTTTCTTTCCAGTTGGCCTCTTTGGATGAACAGGGTGTGATTCAGTTTTGGGTAAGTTGTCTCCTTTGTTTCAAGTAATTAAAAAATAATAAGGAAAAGAGGGAAAATAATAAGAAAGAAAAAAAAACTGCCTTGTTTCACATCAAATGTTAATCTTGTTGGTACAAGTTTGAAGACAACTAGTTATCACCAAGTTAATGCTTTTTGGGGTCAAAAGTGTTGATTTTTTCGGCAATGTGAACCGCATATTGTACAATTGAATCGGTGAATGGAGGCGTAGTCATCAATGTCCTTTCTCACAATTTTGTGATTTTTTTAATGTTTCCTATGGAACACAACTTCAAAGATTGACAAACTCCCAGAGAGGAATCCTTCACTCAATCTAGTTGGTACTCCTAATCAGTTTTTACCAGATTGTATCTAAACTGCTCACAACAGGATTCACAACAAGAAAATTGAGTAGAACGAGTATGAAGAATATGAATGATTACAGAGCAATGGAATGTTTGACGGAGTAAGAATGTCTTAGCTTTACTTTCATTCATGAAATGAATGGGGGACAAACTGTTGGAGAACAAAGAGGGTCTCTTATTTAAAGGAATATGTCAAGTTTAAACTATTGCTCCAAGGGAAACATATTTAGTTTCTATAGGCCTATAGACAATGTGACCTGTGATATCACATATTTACAAAAGAGGTACCAAGCCTGGACTTCCTGCAGACACAATTTGTACACAGCCTAATGGAAGAAAACATAAAATCTTATATTTTATGGAGATTGCACTGTCTAATTTCTATCAAATTTTGATATGATGTACATAGTGGCAGTTGTTGTTGACTGACATGATTAGTGATAGTGTTTAAAAACGGTCTTGTTATACCTCGGTTCGGTAACAAACTGTGAAGTTTGATTGGTCGAGAACCAATCATGTGACGCGCAACAAAAACGCATGTTACATGGCTCGACAGGCCGGGTAACATGAAAAGTGATGTACACCGGTGTACATCACCTTGATCGTTCCCAACGTTGGTCGATTTCCAGCGCTGTGTACGAAACAACCGCGGGTTTGAAGGAATTGTTTCATGTTCATCTGCTTATTAAACAATAATAGTCCGTCGTAATAATGTTTGAAGATGACTACAGAACTTCGAGAATAGGAATAACAATTAAACAAAGGTATAACAAAACAATTGTTGCACGCGGCTGTGACTGGGGTCCATGGGTTTTGTACACCCTCGAGGGGGAATGGCAGCCTCGGCTTCGCCTCGGGTGCCATTTTACCCCCTCGGAGTGTACAAAACGCCATGGACCCCATCACAGCGTGCAACAATTGTATATTGCACAATGCAGGGTTAAACATGGAGCAATTTGAAGTGTGCACAATGGTTAACTAAAGGTTGACCATTTGCACTCGAAACCCAAGCTGGTCGACCATTTGGCATGTTTGGAACCGGCCTGGAACCTATGGTTTCTTCACTGGTCCCAACAGCATGTTCCATTCTAACATGAGCAGGCGTGGAATTTCATCATTTTTTGGGCAAGGCCAGTGGCCTGCAGTAGGTGCAAATTTCATCATTTTGTGGGCAAGGCCAGTGGCCTGCAGTAGGTGCAAATTTCATCATTTTTTGGGCAAGGCCAGTGGCCTGCAGTAGGTGCAAATTTCATCATTTTTTGGGCAAGGCCAGTGGCCTGCAGTAGGTGCAAATTTCTTCATTTTTTGGGCAAGGCCAGTGGCCTGCAGTAGGTGCAAATTTCATCATTTTTGGGCAAGGCCAGTGGCCTGCAATAGGTGCAAATTTTGAAAGGCACAAACAGACTTTTTTTACCAAACAAGAAAATGGAAGCAAGGCACAAACATTAAAGCTCACGAGGTTAAATGTGTTTGGGTGTCAAAACCATCCCTAAACGATGAACTGTGTATTTAAAAAATATTCGTACACAATAGGCGTGCACACCATTCCTGCGCTATCGGCAAACTGCGCAAACTATTCTTGCACGCGATCACAAAAACCATTCCTGCGTACGACGATCGGCAAGTGCACAAACTATTCTTGTAAGATCGACTGATTGTGCAAACATTTTTGTGCAAATATTGTTGTCATAAACAAAACCACTGCTCGCGAACTCTTTGTGCATTATCGCCCGATAGATTTGGGTCCAGGTGTTTTTCCTATCCTTTCCGCTCGGTCTTGCCTTTAAATTTTATAAAGTCTTGAACGCAAGGTTTATTAGACTTAGTTCCAAGTCTGTGATTGTGCAGTTTAGTTGCCTGATAGCTGATACATTATTGGCTGAAACAGTGCCCTTTTGAAATAACCACAGTATCTGGCTTGAACATAAGTCTAAACGTTCATCGGCTAAAAATAATAGTCAGGTGGCTTTGCGACACAGAGAAAAAATGCATGCAAATTCCGTTACAAAAAAACTGACTTCTGGGTACCTGCCGCGGTGCACTATATGCATGTGGAAAAGAGGCCGCTTGGTGAAGTTTGGTTGTGTTGTAGTTGCTTCGGTCGTTGATGGCCGGCTCTGCTGGATGCTATGGTGTGGATTAATTGGCGGCGCGGCCAAGCTGCCGGTAGACGGCGATGGATTTTGGATTTAAGGTGAAAGGGGCACTACGGCCATGGGGAAAAAAGGCACGTCAAACTTGGCCGAAATGTTTGGTTATCTTCAAGGGGCATCACGGCCACTTGAAGGGCAATGACGGCAATGGCCGTTGTGGCCGCCATGAAATTCCAGCCCTGCATAGTAAAGCGCAGAGGGGAACCAGTGACACTATAGCGAAAAGGCTTGACTAGAATTCCAAGTTAGTCGTTCCCATGAGTTCGTCAATGCGCATTTGCGTTGCTAGTCTGTGGTTGACCGCAGGTCAAATAAATGTGCGCACTCAAACTTACTCATGGCCACTTGCAATCAGAATGGATGAACTTTCTTGATATAAAACAAGTTAATGTACAATGTACTTGTATCTTTCAGGTTGTGATTGAATTGGATCAAACTGATAGTGCAGGTTCATCAACAGATCTTGGTAAGTTTGGTTTTTATAGGATATGTAGTTATCAATGAAATTTGTTTAATGTACATGTAGCAATTGTTGTGCAGCTATTAGATTATTGTAAAGGGAACGACCAGACTACTAGTAATCAGCAAGTATGGCAGGGAACTACTACATGTCTTGCAAATAGTACATGTATGTCTTACCCATGTATAAACACATTCTTTAAACTTATATTAACAGCCTTTTTACCAAAGACAATTTTTTTTAGGCAACTTGGGGGCAACCAGCAGTACGGCATAAAAAGAAAAATAGTAATAATATATAAAAATGTAACTTTGACTGTCTATTCTTGTTTGGAATTGCTTTGAACTGGTTGCATGCAAGACACTTGACCATGATTACTTCTTTTTTTACCATTGAGTAAATTGGTAAAGTTGATGGCAGAAGGCACCTTCATACTTGGCATCACATAATCCAAGGGAGTTGAGAGATAATAGCATCGTCCTCATCAACATATAGCTCCTAACTCTGCTAGCCCTATATAGGACTCTTCCTCTGTACACAGATACAGAGTCCTAACTCTTAAGGCCCGTTTCTTGGGCGAAAAATTTTCAAAGCTTCGTAACTCAAATCTTACCTGCAACAAGCCACTAATTTCAACAGATTCACATTCCATGGCAGCATACATTTTTCTGCGGTGGGTTTTGGTCCTCATATATTCCACACAAATCCGTCATTTTCGTAAAATAATGCAGCTCCCAACATTGAAAAATTCATGTTTTTATCGTTTTCTCACAGTGTTGTCTGTTGCCATGCGTACGCGTAGACTTTCGCGTGCAAGACGCATGATGCAAGACGCATGAATTCTTGGTCACCATTATATTGACTGCACAGCATTAACACGCAAACGCAAAGCAAGATTTGCGCGTCTTGCATACACACGGCAGACTGTGAGAGTACGAACAAAAATGGGCATTCCTTAACGTTGGGAGCTGTATTATTTCATAAAAATGACAAATTTTTGAAGAATAGTTGACGATCAAAACCCACCGCAGAAAAATATATGCTGCCATGGAGTGTGAGTCTGTTGAAATTAGTAATTTTTTGCAGGTAAGATTTGAGTTATGAAGCTTTGAAAATTTTCCGCCCCAGAAATGGACCCTGATATCCAGGACGTCACAGTAGTATTACGAAAGTTTAAGGCCGCCAGGGCTACTAACTCTGCCAGGTTGGTGCAATGGCATTGAGCAAGATGTTGCCTCCAGCATAGATCATAGACGTTCAGCACCAATCTCACAGTCTTTAGCTAGATGCATCCAAGTGTTGGGTACATATCAAGGTGTCTCAGGTCTCGCTTGACTGAATCCTTACATGTATATCTGAGGAGTGGACGTCCAACAGAATGCTTACCAGCAGCCAGTTTGCCAAATAAGATGCTTTTAGGGATCCTGTCATCATTCATTCTATGCTGCTGTCAAGTCCATCTCAGTCATTGGCGTTGTACAACTGTCCAAAGGTTAGAAGTCGTACATGTACAAGTCTGCTGATGATCAAAGGCAGCCTTACCAATACACCTGTCTTATGCATGAGTACGTCACAAACGAGGCCATAGGCACTGCCACTGCAAGTGGTGGTGACGTGCACCTATGGCCTCATATTGGGTAAGAATTATGACGTCATGCATGAATATTAAGAGAGGCGTATACCCTAGTTCATCTCAGTTTAAGACTTGGCTTGCTTGTTAAAGTTAAGCCTAGGTAGCAGAAATAATCTA
This sequence comes from Asterias rubens, assembly GCF_902459465.1. NCBI lineage: Eukaryota > Metazoa > Echinodermata > Asteroidea > Forcipulatida > Asteriidae > Asterias > Asterias rubens. The sequence continues at coordinate 11,701,473 of NC_047064.1, read as the reverse complement.
CATGCTCCAAAATGGAGCCAACGATAGCTAGTAGGAGTGGAGATTGCAAACCCTGCAACATTACTTTGGTTTTAGATGTACTTTGGTTAACTCCAAAGTTAGATCATGTTCACTATTCGCGAAGAGAACATCATCCTCTGCATACAGCACCTCCGGAATTAAGGACATGACACACTTTGGTCTTTGCCTGAAATCTTGAAACATTGAACGGGCTGTCGTAGAAAAGTGTTGTCAATCAGTGAGATTCAACTGTGGTTGGGGAATGCATGCAAAATCAGCAACGAGAAAAATACACCGAACAGTGTAGGTGCTAAAACACAGTCTTGTATAACACCAAAGTCCTCTGAGTGCCTGCCATCAAACTGCATGTGTGCTTTCATAGGAACAGCAGATTTTGAGAGCAGCCGATTTGCTGCAATAAGGCAACAAAAAAACAAAGTTCTGTGTCCGGTTACACTGCTGACTCTAAATTTGTGTAGCTACCCTAAACTTTTTATTTGGCTTGAAAAAGAAAATGGGAACATAGAGGTGTGAGTAACTGGTGAAGTGAAGCCGGAACTGCGGAATTGATGAGGAGGTCATGTTCAAAAAGGTGGAGAGGATGCGTTTGATTACATCTGCCTAGAGGCGTTTGATTACATCTGCCTAGAGAGAGCCAACTACAGAGTCCGCTCTTTGAGGAGTTGGATTGCTGCTCAGTCTGAGAGTGAGAAGTGCTTTGCAGAGTGTCAACTCTGTCAGCTTGAGTTTGGTGGTAATCCTATCACCACTGTTATAGTGGCGATGAGGCTGAAATTTAGCAGCTGTTCAGGGATCTCCAAGCACAGATTGGACAGGTGCCACTTCACAACTTCCTCACCGTACTTGAAGATTTTAACATCTGTCTAGGCCCAGAAGACGTTCACTACACATGCCACACTGTGGAGTCTAACAGAAATGGCCAGTACCTTGTCAAACTTCTACAGGAGCAGCCAACACTCAATTTCAGAAACGACAAGGAAAACTCTGGACCTTCCAAGACTGGGCTACTGAAGCCAAGCCCCAGATCAACTACATCCCATCAGGCGTAAATGGCACAACGGTGTTCTCAATGCTGAGGCTTACAGCAGCTTCAAGACTGTCTATGCCAGTGACTGGAAGGACTTGGTATACATGTACATGTACAGGGTGTATGAACTGGTGTGTGAATTGGTCTTGGGATACAGAAGCCTTCAATCTTTAGACCACCTTGGTCAATTGTTGAGAAACGGACTGGCTTGCAAGGCATTTGTGTTTGTAAACACGACTTTTCTTGTTTATTTTTATTTAAAGAAAATAATGTTTCTGCATATCTATGAACTTGGTATCTTGACATCAAGTTGCACTGTCTTTTACTTTAGCATAATTGTAACTCTTTAAATGTTGTGAGTATCTGGATCCAATAAGTGATATCCTACATGTATATGTCAGTTGTCTAAGCTACATGTACAAAGGATTAAAAATAATGCAGCTTTGCTGGTTTTGAATTCTCGGCGTTGGAGTCACATAACTCCTGTAGGTGGACTCACATAACTCCCATTCTTACCAGCTTACACTGGCTTTCTGTTAAGTTTAGGGTTGAATTCAAGATTTTACTTACGGTATTTGAATGTTTATAAGACCTTGCTTAGCTACTTATTTAAATAAAATAATTTCTGTCAGATGTCAAAGATGTCACAACCTCAGGTCAACAGGGCAAAATGCTGGCTACTTTAGGAAATTGGCTTTCATTCAGCAGCACCGAAGTCTATGAAATAAGAAAGCATTTGGTGATGTGTAGTGAGTTTTGATACTGTGGGTTTTTATAGTTTTTATTTGATCAAGAGTTTTTATTTGATCTAAAAATGCTTTATTGTACCTTAGTTGCATTGTTTTCGGTTTTTACATGTATGGTGTTCATGCATGTTTTTGCCTGTAAGGCTTTGATTTATAATTTGCTAATTGTTTTTATTTGTGTGTTTTTTAAAACTGTTTTTATGTTATTTTCTTATGCCATTGTTTACTGTTAAGTGCCCTCGAACAGGCTGGTCCTGGAGAGAGCGCAATTTAAATTCAATAAGTTATTATTATCCACTTTGATTCCTTCAGGTCTGGTTCCAAGTGGTAAAGTAAAACTCATCAAAAGTTCAGCGATTGTTTTGGACAAATACAACAGGTAAGCATGTTTATTTTTAATATCAACTTTTAATTTTGATAATATTAATAATAGTGGATTTATATTAAGTGCCCAAATGCTTTACTCACTGACGCTAATGGCACTCAAACATTAGAATTCATGGTCACTGAACCATTTTATTTCATTCCTTAAAGCCATTGGACCCTTTTGGTAAACAGTATTGTCCAAGGCCCACACTTCGTGTATCATAACTTCTATATAAAATAACAAACCTGTGAAAATTTAGGCTCAATCGAACGTTGGAGTCGGGAGAAAATAACGGGAAAACCCACCCTTGTATCCGCACATTTCGCCGTGTCATGACATGTGTTTAAAATAAATCCGATATTGTTTTACTGTTTTCTCAAAAAATTAAGCATTTCATGGAATAATGTTTCAAGAGAAGTCTTTCACTACAACCTTCTAAAAACCCTGTAAGTTATTTGTAAATCTGTGAACTTGTTTTCTTTTTTTTCTGTACCGAACGGGTCCAATGGCTTTAAACCATATCATTTCCCTGGGAAGTATGCAGGTTGTACTGCTAAGTATGTAATGAGGCACCAAGCTAAATAATTCACTTTTCCAGAAACATAATTCAATCCTCAAGATTTGGCAAACAGAATAATCTGCAAAAATGCAGCCAATCTTAAAACCTGTCAAAAATGTGTACTAGGAGACTCCAAAAGAGATGTGTACATAAGAAAACCAACAGACTAAACAAAATTACATACCGGGAACCTAATACATATATACTACCACACCAGGGGCCAATTTCATAGAGCTGCTTCAGCAAAAAATTTGCTTAAGCACGAAAATAGCTCGCTTATTTTACACATGTGACTGGCCAAAATTTCATGCCATATACATTGCTTATGACTAGTATTTAGCTGTTGTTTACTTTGCATAACAATTGAGTGGAGTCTTGGCCGGTAATCTGATTTTACTAAGCAATGAATTTTTTGCTTAAGCAAAATTTTGTGCTTAAGCAGCTCTATAAAATTTGGCCCTAGCTATGGGATTTCTTGGCAACAGGGCCTCCAGTGCTCTGTCGGTAGTAGACCTTGGTTAGGAGCAGCTATTTCTATTCATCCCTAAAAGTTGTGCTAAGCCCATGCCCCACCTTCCTGTCAGAATCTACAGTATGCCGGACAGGTATTAGCTCTGGCCCCCTCCCTCCTCAGTGTTCCGGGGGTAGTGACAGTATACACTTGTTGCACGCTGTGGCGGGGTCCATGGTGTTTGGTATACCCGAGGGGAAAAATGGCACTGAGGCGAAGCCGAGTGTGCCATTTTCCCGCGAGGTTGACAAATTTTGTCAAATCAGGCATTTCCAAAATGAAACACTCCAAAGGATGTAAACCTTCATGTCCACATTTTTCTGAAGCACTCCTGATTCCTACATTTCAGATTTTGGAGGCGTATCTACCGGTTTTCTGCCCTTCCCTGTGGTCTATTGACCTCTTCAAATTACTTTACCAGAATCAGTTAAAATTTATATAATGTTAGTGGTATGACTAATTTTGATAATTTCAAAGTGGACAACATGTCGTTATCTTTTGAAACAATTACTTTGAATACAGGAAGACATCAAAAGCAATCCAAGCCAAGGACATGAAGTTGGCGCTGAACGATCCAAGCCATTTTTATGTGGCTACAGATTCGGTGAGAATAGTTTTCAATTTGAGATTTTCAGACGGTAGGTCGCACCAATTCTACCAGGCAATTGTCTATAATAATACATCATTCTTGCAATCTCTGTAATTACAGCTGCCAGAAAGCTTCTTGTGTAGTCTTCTTCTTTTGCCAATAGTTTACAGTATTTGCTAAAAGAAAACAATTTCTTTCCTCCACGGAGTTAAAGTTATGACAAATCGGGGCTTGATTTCACAAAGCACTAAATAAGATTCGTCTTAAGCTGAGATGTCAAAATGTCCATTGTGATTTGTATTGTTTAGCACTTAAGATTGATACACAGCTAGGAGGTCGTTTAGACCATGGAGGACCTCCATGTAGACACAGTACTACATTCGGTTTAACTCATGGTTCAACCCGATCTAGTTAAACTAGTGTCTTATAGGTCTACTTCACTCTACTTACCGGTAGAGTCGAATTACTAATTTGCATATTCCCATGCCGCGAGGCAATAATGCTAAGACTTTCACACACAATAGCGCCCTCCACCGTCCTACCCACCAACGCCCCGTGACATGCCTGCCACGGAGTCGTCTTCTTTTCTCTTAGCCGACGAGTGGGTGAGGTCGTGTATAAATCTGTTCCCACAGTTCACTGTTTTCTATGTTAAAATAGAGATGACTTATCCTCGCTAAGAGTGGTTATAAGACTAGAAAGAATGTAGAGTTTTAGTTGTTGTTGTTGTAGTGAGTTGTGAAATAAACTATAGTTTGATTTCATTGATAAATAATGAGTAGCGTAAAAAAACTGGGGAGGGCTTCGGCTGTCAGTTCTGGGGTTACGTCCGTTTCCCCGGGACAGTCTAAGCTCTCAGGGGGCTGCGCCGGTGACACTCAGTCGCCCGGCTTGCAGTCCTCCAGCCGGCCTACGCAGCCTCTGTCGGCTGCGTCGGCCAGGGTACCCACCGATTAAAGAGGGGTTGCTTCCCGCTCCCCCTCCTCGGTCAGTGTGCGTGGGTCGACCCAGTCGAAGGTCAAACGCCCCGGCAAGGCCAAGAAAACCGGTGCCGGGGCAGTGACCAAGAGAGGCAGGGCAAAAGGTGGCTCCGTTCCGGAGCGCACCACCCCCTCTCCCAGCACCGCCTCGGGGGGTCTCTGAAGCCGGAGGGCATCCCCCCTCCGCACGGCTCAGAATACCCGGCCCGCACCGACCTCGTGGATTCCCCCACGACGGTTGGTGACGGCCTTTTGCAAGGTTTTCCATTCCACAAGGCACCCGCCCACGCCATAGGCTGTGGGGCGCTGGCCATGGGGAGAAGGATTAATGGTGCTGAGTCGGGTACCTGGGACTCCCCCGGGATACCCCACAACTCCGCGGCAGACAAGCTGACCGCAGACAGGGGGTCAACCTCCTCCAAACTTCCCTTCGACGACATAGCGCGGGGGAAAATGGAGGAAGTAATTAGGAAGATGGACTCAGCGTCACGCTTCAGCATGCGCACATCGTCCTTTTTGCTTCTCTTGTCCGAGTACCTCACGCTTGCTGGCGATGAGGACTCGGCGATCCCAGCGGACATGATGATGGCAGCCCTCCATTGCCTGGATAATGGGCTGCGCACTGTCCTGGATCAATTTGCAAGGGTCTCCACCCTAGCGACATCTGCCCGTAGGGCAATCGTCCATGACGCATTGTTCCTCCCGTCCGTCGGGGCTCGCAAGCGACTTGATGCGCTCCCCCTAACGGGACGAGACCTTTTTGCAGGGCAATTCCAGGAGTCTATGGAGGTCGAGGCCAGGCACCTCAAGGCCACAGATAAGATCAACTTAAAGAAGACACAGACCTCCGTACCGGCAGCAAGAAAAGGCAAGCAAGCCTCCTTTGTGATTCCACGTAGGCGCCCACAGAAACCCGCCCGTGGTGGTTTTCGTGGGAACCAAGGACCGACGAACGCACGCACGCCGGCCCAAGGCCAGCAGCGGGCCCAGTCGGGCCTTGGTTTTCGTGCGTCCACCCCCCGGTATCCCGGGGCGTGGCGGAAGTGACTTCCCTGTCTCCAGGCGAGGCCGCCTTCAGGAATTTTTGGGGTCCTGGGCTCAGACTCAGATCACATCCAAACAGGTTAGTCCTTGAGACGATCGAGTGCGGGTACGCACTCGAGTTCACGGGAGGCAACGGACAGGGCGCTGACGATTACTTGGCACCTCACGTCCAGCCTGGGGTTCCTGGTAAACACAGAGATCCCCTCTCAGGTGCCCACCCTTCTCGGTGCGGCTCTCGACCTTCAAAGGGGGCTAGCCCGCCCTTCGGCGGAACAGGTACAGAACCTACGTCGGTGCCTGGCCCTTTTCCTTCGGGCTACGGTGGTAGCCTGGCTCAGATTACTAGGTCTTATGGCCAGCATGGTAGACCTGGTCGATTTTTGCAGGTTGAGGATGAGGCCTATCCAGCTCCATCTCCTCTCCTACTTCCGGCCCAGCCATCATTCAGTCAACCTCCCGGTGCCTACCACGCCTTGGCTGACCCCACACCTTCAATGGTGGGTGGAGGACGCCAACCTCACACATGGTCGAGTGTTCTGCCCGCCCCGACCGTCAGCGACCGTCCTCACCGACGCGTCTCTGTACGGTTGGGGGGCGACCCTCGACCCCCGCCAGATAGCGGAGCCCGGAACACCACTCGACCTACATCAACGTCCTGGAAATGCTGGCGGTCCGAAATGTCCTCCAGCACTTCCGGGCACAGTTAGTGGGGCAGGCAGGCCGTCCCGGTGTGCTCTGACAACGCTACAGTGGTAGCGTATATCAATCACCAGGGGGGGCACCTGGTCGGCTCGGCTGTGTGCACTAGCCTGGGACCTAATCCACTGGTGCATACAGTAGGGGATCGCCCAGGCCGGTGGTTCTCCCGCAACGACCGGACCTCATATGCCAGCCCGGGTCCGGAGTGGTTCATCCGGCTCCGGGGGACCTGCACCTGACGTGCTGGGCGCTGTCACGCTGTCACGAGATCCCTCAGAGCAGCGGGCCTTTCGAGACGGGCTGCGGAAGTTGCCACCCAGTCCCGGAGGGCCTGAACTCGAAGAGTTTATGACTGCCGACTACGCCATTTCTTTAAATGGTGTAGGCGGCGAGCTATTCATGCCGCCGATACTTCTGTAGAGGAAGTCGTGGATTTCCTCCTATATCTTTTTTGATAGCGGGCTGGCGACGGCCACGGTAAAAAATTACCGATCGGCCATTGCAGCAGTCCACCGGGGATTAGACATGCAGTAGCACCGCGTATACCCACCGCCTTTCCTTGGTGCGAGTCTATGCAAATTAGTAATTCGACTCTACCGGTAAGTAGAGTGAAGTAGACTCCCCCCCCCCCCCCCCCCCCACAGAAGTGTGGATGGGGTCTACGAACGAATACTTACCGGTAGAGTATCCCTCCCTCCTTCCCCACATACTCGGTCCTTGGGTGCTTACATTTAGTAGGGCTCATCGAAAAGAGGACGACTCCGCGGCAGGCATGTCGCGGGGCGGTGTGGGTAGGACGGTGGAGGGCGCTATTGTGTGTGAAAGTCTTAGCATTATTGCCTCGCGGCATAGGGAATATGCAAATTAGTAATTCGACTCTACCGTTAAGTATTCGTTCGTAGACCCCATTCACACTTCTGTGGGGGGAAGGGGGATTTCTAAATATAGACTGATTCAGGTTCGACCCAAAACAGTTAGTCTTTAGATCGCTGCAGGCTTTTATTTTAACACTCTGTGTGAACAGAATGAAAATTACCACATCCGGTTTACAGACGACCAATTTTGTGGTTCAATGCACACTCCCAGGATTTTTTTATTTTATACGGTCACTATGGTTTCTAGGTATTGCTGAAGCAGGATGAACGTTCTGGCCCTTTCCAATTCGGTGAAATGCTCTTGATCGGTGTAAATATTTATTAGGACGATCGTTTTTCTGACATTGCGCTGCTGTGTGATCAGAAAAGGCTCCAAAGAATTTGTTTAATGCTACATGTGCAAAGTCACAAAGCCTTAACCCACTTGACCTTACTTAAAAAACCATAACCCCCTTACTTGGATTTATGAATCATCGTAGTTGTCTTCAGATTGTCCATTTTGCTTTTCAATGAAGTTACATATCATGAATCACCACTTCATCCACTGAAATACATAGCTACATGTATGACATGGTGTCAAACATGTGTTTTCTGGTTTCAGTCATTTCATGAAGTGACTTGTACACCATCTCAATGGTTTGTACATAGCTATTTCATGAAGTGACTTGTACACCATCTCAATGGTTTGTACACAGCTATTTCATGAAGTGACTTGTACACCATCTCAATGGTTTGTACACAGCTATTTCATGAAGTGACTTGTACACCATCTCAATGGTTTGTACACAGCTATTTCATGAAGTGACTAGTACACCATCTCATCAATGGTTTGTACACAGCGCTCTGTGTCTATTTCTCATTTCATCATTTTCATTTAGTGACATATTTAGGAATCAATAACTCATTGACAAGCTATATGATTAAAGTACATGTAGTCAGCATTTTTTTGGTATTTGAAAGAGTAAACAAATATAGCACTGTAGAGACACGGGAATGAGACCAGCTCCTCTAATTAATAAAGGACGAGCATTCGTCAAAATACAATCAATAATAAATAATGCAATAAATGACGTCTACAATTTATGGAATAACCTCTCTTGTACTGGTTTACTGGTTACACAATGCACAGTCAAAGCCAAGAAGGTCGCAAAAAGGCTGGCCACTACATGAGCTTTGCATGGCTACAAGCACAATAAGGCAATACACATGGCAATTACAACAATCCATCAAAATAGAGAGCTAAACAAATCCAATAATTTGGGTAAACAATGAGAATTAAATATAAAACAATACTCACAGATAGCTCTGTAATTCTATCCCTCCCAAATGAACAGGTTTTGGAGCATGCCAGAGCCATGCTCCCTTCAAAAATAGAGAAAAATACCACTCAAATGAAATGTGCTCTTCCAAGAACAAAGCTATTATATAAGAAAAGAGGAAGATTATTACGTGACGACCCCAAAAGTAAACTTACTACATAATGAACACTGAGGGCGCACTTGGGATCCCTACAGTACCGTAAGCATTCTCCCAAACAGCAGTTTTAGAAATTGTACAATTTTTAACTACAATTTTCTCCATACTCAGTTTTTAGCTGCTGAGTACCATAACATCACCTCGTAAAAATGGTTGACGATATGATGGAGGGAATCAATGTATATAGAAAGGTTTGCGGTAACACCATGTAATGACTATCTCTAATGAGTTGGCGGTGGTTCTGAAAAGAACCGTTGGTTTCAACTCGACGTTTCGATCAGTATGCTCTTTGGTCTGGGATATGCAAAGGATGTGGACACTTTTAATACTTCTGCTTTTAAATATTAGATAGATTTACCCAATGTAACAGATACATTTTTTCTTCAAACAGGGGATTTTGCATGGAAGTCGTCATGGTGATAGAGTTTCTCCAAAATACCACAGAAGGTCCATAGGTAATAACCAAATATCACAGAAGGTCCATAGGTAATAAACAAATATCACAGAAGGTCCATAGGTAATAAACAAATATCACAGAAGGTCCATAGGTAATAAACAAATATCACAGAAGGTCCATAGGTAATAAACAAATATCACAGAAGGTCCATAGGTAATAAACAAATATCACAGAAGGTCCATAGGTAATAAACAAATATCACAGAAGGTCCATAGGTAATAACCAAATACCACAGAAGGTCCATAGGTAATAACCAAATATCAAAGTAACCCTTTTAACAATCTGATACACAGTTGCTTGCAGTAGTGCATACTGGATGCCAGTCCCATTGTATATAAACATCTTATTTTCACACGTTTATTTAGTATAGTTGAAAAGCTACCCTATTAATCCAAGTCCCATTAATGACAAGACCCCTAAACTAACCTTACCTAAATCCATCATTTGTACATTGTAAGGAAATAAAGATATTATTGTATGTGAGGAAAAACCAATTCAAAAACAATGTATCACCTTTTCCTTGGTTTCTTTTTGCATAGCTGCTCCTGTCAACGTGGTCCAATTGGACTTTTCTCCGTTTGGTTTGCCTTATTTTCTGGTAAGTTTCCACTTATAAACACATTTACCATGAGTTTTGTAAGATGACTGAGGAACATGTCCCCTTGTCTAAATATTTTTGTAGATAAGTAGTTTATGACGAAGAATAAAGTACCTTTGCAACTTGGCTTTTGCATCTAGTACAAACAGCAAGTTTTTGCGACTTTTCTTTTAAGTCTCATTACCACCTCGGTAATTTCCAATGACCATCAGATGCTACACTTACACAAGTCCTAATAACAATACTTTCCTGATACATGTATGTTTTATGAGAGATTGTTAATGCCTGAACTTCACTCACGTTAAATTGCATAACTTAGTTTAGATTTGAAAAAAGAGAGTCTTCTCTTGGAAAAAGCAAAGGAAATCGGAGGTAGTAACAGCTACAACAAAAGAGAGGGATAAAAGTAGGGTTTGAATTGACAACCCCACTAGACTATCAAGTATTTGGCAGGTCCGCAAACAATATGATAAATTGTGTTTACGCACTCGACCCGAAAAACCTCTTTAAGGCCTATTATGTATATCCCTGGCCCCGTTAAGTCGTTTGCCATTCCCCCGACCCCTGTCCCACCTTGAGCCCTTTCCCTCTCCTGTCCCATAACTGAGCCTCTGTATGTGAGCCTTCGTCCCCGCGATCCCGTGCGCTGGCATTCTTCTTTGCTTGCCACTATATGCCTATGTTTCCATTTTTTGCCCTGGTCCCGCTAGTGGTTGCAGCTAGTGGTTGCAGCACCCGCTAGAAATCATTGCGTATATAATTTTGCAAGTAGCGTGGTGGGGGGGGGAGGGGTAAGTGGAGGGCCACGAGTCGCGACGAACCTTTTAGTGCTTGTGAAATTAGAAACCGTACACTTGCCCGTCTTTTTATTTGTCAGTCCCATCTATGTTTTCTAGTTTCGCGCGGGTCCCGCTAGTGGTTCTTCCTAGTCCCGTTTATATACACGTTTCATTTATTTTGTTCCCATTCAACTTACTTTTTTACTGTCCTTCAGCATTTTCAAGTCCCTTTACTTTTTTTTCACACTTAAAACACTAAAATACCAGCCGTCGATTTCACAAAACTCTTCCTAACTTAAGATTAATCTTAGGACTTAGGACGAGTCCCAACCCTGCACTGTAGCATGCAGACCTTAAGATTAATCCTAAGTTAGGATGAGTTACTCGTCCTAACTCGAGATAAGACGAGTCCCAACTCTTTGTGAAATCGACTGCAGCTCTTTTGGCCAACATTTGGTCATAGATTTGACGTCGTTCCCACCAGCTTTCATGAAGGTACTCTTGCACCTCTCAAGAAACGGAACGTTGATCCTTCTCAAGTTATCCTCCAATTATTGTTTCTAATACTTTTTCCAAGATTTTTGAGATGGGTTTTATGCCCTGCGGTGAAGCCGAAGGGCATATAGTGTTTGCCTTGTCCATCCGTGTGTGTGTGTGCGTGTGCACATCATCATTCTGTGAGCAATATCTCAAGAAGGAAGGCGTATCAACTCCAAACTTGGTTTGCAGATTGGTCATGGGATCCCCTAGACGCCTATTGTTTTTGGAACCCCTTCAGATAAATATTAAGCTCATTGTTGCTAAAAACAAAAGAAATGTTGTCCGAGCATTAACTTGAAAAGGACTTGGCATATCAACTCCAAACTTGGTGTGTGGATGAGACATGAAATCCCCCAAAAGCCTATTGTTTTTGGACCCCCCTCAGATAAATATTTAGCTCATTATGGCTGAAATAAAATAAATGTTGTCCGAGCAATAACTGGAAAAGGACTTGGCGTATCAACCTAAACTTGGTTTGTGGATTAGTCATTGGATCCCCCAGAAACCTATTGTTTTTGGACATTTGCTATTTCTAGTGGTGGAGAGCGCGTCACGTGGGTGTGTATAAACCTTTGTTTATGACCAGTAAAAAGTGTTAACAACATGGGCGTGACACGCGAGCTTATCAGACAGTTTCTTCATTCCTATTGGTCGAGAGCACCGACTGAAACAGTTGTGCCACATCACGCGATACGGAGTTGCTTACCCAAGGGCGGCGGAGGGCCTTACCATTTCATATAGCTGGAGGGGTGTTGTGTTGAAAGAAATCATTGAACAGTTACAATTTGCATTTATTATACTGTATATTTGATGTAATTTTTATAAATCTTTTTATCTTCTCCATTTTTGGAGGTTTTGAGGAAATAAATATAACAAAAATATTGTTTTTCTGGAAAATTTTACCGAAATGATTGTAGTTGTTTTGTTATATTTCTGCAGGCAGCAAGCACAGATGGTTGCATATGTTTGTACAGCTTGGCATTCGGTAAGTCTCATATCGATGCATTGAATTCTTTGAAGGTGTTTTTGGTGGAGCATACACTATGTCTGCTCATCTTTTCCTAGTATTGCTTTCTATTTGTTGTCATGACCGATTGTCCATGTTTTTGTACCCGTAGTTACAAGTATATTACAGACCTATGTATCCAACTGTTTCCCTGATAAAATCAATTCCATATACAAGCCGAAGTGAATTTCACTGTATATGTATTTATATGTGTGACAATAAACAATTGAATTGAATTGAATTGAATTGAATATATTGTTCTTTATGTAATCATGGGACAGGTAAAGCTTGTGGTGTCCACTCCCCTTAAACCACCTGAATCAAGAAGTCATCCATTGTTCAAATTCCAAATTGATGCCGAAACGGATGTGGATTGTCTTAACCACCTTGTGTTTAATCCATTCATCTTCAATTACAAGTTTGCCGGGAATTTTGATCTCAACCCAGACATGATTGTTTTTAGTAATCTCTTATGGAGTAGCACAAGGAAGTTTGCTTGGACTCCTTTTGTCCATCTTGTACATCAATGACATTTTTTTTTTACTTTTTAATTTTATTTTAATCAATATAATACAAAGAAGGATTTCTTTTTAAAAACTCAAATATACTTGGATTCATAGGATTGGATTGGAAGGCCATCATATTTTGGCACAGAATGCAAATAGCAAATATCCGTTGTGTTTATGCCCGTTTTGGTTTCGTAGACGTAAAGATACAGATCAGATAATAACTGAAGCTAAACCCGGCCAAACACCATACTAACAAATAATAGTCGGGCACTGCTTTGTTGTCAAAACAAGCCCCCGTGATTGCATGACATTCAATGAACATTTATTTTCATGTCGACAATAACAATTTAAGCATATACTAGGAAACAATTATCGATGAATATAATAATGAAGGACAGATGCAATGTATAGAATTTGAAGATATTAACTACAAAAATTAACATAATAGTCAACATGCAGGGAAAAGGTTAGTCTCGGTGCAAGACTTTTCTCGTTTCCCTTTCACGCACACCACGGCCAATCCACCGACAGCGCGCGCACCGACTCACCTGACTTAAGTCCACTCACCGCCCCGGAGAAACGTCTTGGTCCGTTTGCTGATCGCTCGGGAAATTCCGAGCACATTCCAATCATGCCGTGCTGCGCTAGGCCTGCATAACTCTGAGGTAGCAGTATCAGCATAATTTCCCACAGTCTGGTATCTGTACGTCTTAGGTGCAACGCAACCAGAAACAGCCAGGCTTCCTCGTATGTTAGTTGGTGTGTAGGGCTTGTGATATATACGTTCGTCTTTTAATTTGTGTAAACATGATTGCTGCTGAACGATGTGCGAATTTTAGTTTGCCATAAAATACGTTTTTGGGGAAGATTTTGCGAATTGCGAAGTGCAATTAATTGAGGGGAATGGAATCTAAAAATGTTATGAACGAGGATGTTTAGCAACAGAGCTAACAAAAATAGATCAATTTACACGAACATGGGATTTTCTGGCATCTTTTAATAGTCTTAGTCCAAAGGGTAACTTTGTAGGTAAAAATAATTTTAGGGTCACAGTGCCTGAAAGTACTTATTATGCAGACAAAACTAAACACAGTGTACATATGAAACTTCCGTATCATACTCACACAGCTTGGTCAAAATCAACCGGTGGTCGACTACCATTAAATATCTAAGCCTATGAGTAATTTGACACTTCTTCGCGAAGATAAGAAGCCCAGCCACAACACCACGTTGTCATTCGGTTGTGTACTGTGTGCATGTGTACAAGAAGGTACATGTACATGTCAGACATCCTTTGCCCACGCACTTGGCCACAATTAGACGTGACATGTAATGGAGGACAATTTTGGCGAACGATTGTGATCTCTTCGCCCAAAACTGTGCTTTATAAATAGTTAAGTCCCGATAGTCATGCATGCAGGATAACTTTCTTTATTTTCGAAATAATGTCCAAATATACCCATACAAGTTACAAGTTCTCTTATCTGCAAATAAAACACTCAACTCCTCGAGTCTTGCCGATGCGGTCAGCAATATTGTTATAGTATTTTTTCATTGACTGTCAATTTCTTCCCTCTAACAAACGATCGCAACCGCTAATATCTAATTAATAATAACATAAAGATCAGTGATTGCCTTTGCATGCGCAACAAAATGCACATGGTGTGTATTTCCCCGGGTTTCCGCCGTAGCATGATGCAGCAAGGCTTTTACTCGACACGTCGGGTGCATGCAAGTTACCAGGCTGGCCCGCTTGTCTGTTTCCAGCTGTGCACGTGCGTAGTATTTTGTTGACCCACACGTTGAATATGTATGTAAGGTCACATAACTCAAACATGCACACGGACCAAGACGTTTCTCCGGGGCGGTGAGTGGACTATAAGTCAGGTGAGTCGGTGCGCGCGCTGTCGGTGAATTGGCCGCGGTGTGCGTGAAAAGGAAACGAGAAACGTCTTGCACCAAGACTAGGAAAAGGTTTAAGCATAATGCTTGGAAAGTCTCATAACCAAAATCTGTAAAAAGATCATTAAATCAAGTGGCATTAATTGACTAAATTCCTTGGGCAAAATTTTTTAATCACCTAATTAGCACATTCCTGATTAATATTGATATTTGGAGTCTGTTTTGTACTAGTTAAATTTAGTACATATCACTATATTATGTTAACGTTCATGTTTTAGTCAATTTTGTTTTTGTTTGTCTGGGCAAGCCTACCTCAAGCTGAGGCTTTTTTGGTTACGCCCCCATTTGCAATTTTTTGTTATTGTTATTAATTTGTTGGAATGTAAAAAAATATTTTCTCTGAAACTCTTTATTTTTGCCCTGTTCTTAATAAATATTGACATGAATGTTGTTAATTTTCAGAGTTACCATTACTGACTTGGAGTAGCTCTACAGGTGATTTGCCTGTTGTTTCCATTTCATGGTCACGTAGTCGCCCTTCAGTTTTTTATGTTGTTGATGTCACATCAAAGGTCTATGTGTGGGAGTTATTGGTTTGTCAGGGAGGACCAGTCAAGACAGAGCAGTTCTCACATGGCAGGTAAATAAATGTTTTAAGAAGTTAAGGTTTTAAACCTATGTAGAGACACGGTAAGGAGAGCCGGTCCTCTAATTAATAAAGGACGAGCATTCGCCAAAATACAATCAATATTTACAATAAATGAACAATGACAGTTAAGTAAAATATATCAAATAAACTTCTCCTGTACAGGTTTTAATGGTAACCCATAGCAAACAACACAAAAAGTTATAACACTACAGTATATACATTACATAACGTTACACAGTGCACAGTGTAAGTTCACAAAAAGGTCAGCACACACAGAGGCTAACGGACGCACGTGTGTGACAGTGCTGCCTGGCAATACACACATGGTTTTACAAATAAAACGATCCAAATAGAGAGCTACAAAATCACAATAATTTGGGCATTAATGAGGGTAAAAACACAAAATAATACTCACAAATATCTCTACAACTCTTTTGATCCCATATAAATAGGTTTTTGGAGCATGGCCAGAGCCATGCTCCCTATAAAAATAGAGAGAATCACAGACCAAATAAATTAGTTGCTCTTCCAAGTCGAAGCTATAGAAAAAGAGAGTGAATGTCATGTGACATCCCCAAAAGTAAACTTTATTCAAGTCAAACAATGAGGGCGCACTTGGCGGATCCCTACACCTACATGTACTTGCAATTTACTCTGGTAAAGATAACCAGATGTCTGTTTGGAACTTTTTTGACGAAGGTGAATACGGGGGACATAAAGGGAAGGCAGTGGAAAGACGCAAGATGCAAGTTAATTGACAATTTTCCATGCATGCGACACGCTACACTCGATGCTGCGGTCATTTGGAGTAAAATTTACTGGAAGTTGAATGTCAGTTGGGCCTCGCAGCGGGGGTTGGTTGTAAAACGCTCAATCAACACTTGTGAGATTTAATTTAGCCCAGTTCTATGGGGCAAGTTGTCCCTTGCGGACCGGATTTTTACATTCTTAAAGAGGGTTATCGTCTGATGTACCAATAATGTACAAAACTGTGAAAAGCCAACATATTCAAATGCAGTACAACATATTCAGCTGCATGAAACTTTTGTTCCTATAACAAAATATTAGGTTGTATTTTTGTTTCCACTAAAAACCTGGCATGCAGTACCATATCTTTCAGAGTCCTCGATGATCTCATTTCACAACCTGCTTTCAATAAGAAATGATCATGCTTGTTTTTTATTCCATACTAACTAAAGGTTGACTTTGATTGAGCTATCCAATGACCACGCAGCTACTGGAAGAGGTATGCAAGGCTCAAAACCTGCAATGGTAAGTCTACTCAAAACAAACCCTTCTCACATGCGCACTAACATTTTGTTTGGCAAAATGAGGGAACATTACTCTGTTTTGCATGAGGCTAATGGCTGCGTGGTGCAGACGCGGCGTCATCTCTATGTACACATCACTATGGTGTTTCCAACCAATATGGTATGTACGCATGCATGAATGTAATTAGCAGTTTCCAGGGAAGGGATTATTTCTTTTAAGAAATAAAATGGTATGTTGAATTATACAGATTATATATTTAAAATATGACAGTATGTCTCAGATTTGTAGTTTAGACCCAAGGTACTTGGAATCAGAGCTTGATTGTACTGTACATTGTATCTACAGTGCATCAGACTGACCCTTTAAGGTACTTGGAATCAGAGCTTGATTGTACTGTACCTACAGTGCATCAGACTGACCCTTTAAGGTACTTGGAATCAGAGCTTGATTGTACTGTATCTACAGTGAATCAGACTGACCCTTTAAGGTACTTGGAATCAGAGCTTGATTGTACTGTATCTACAGTGCATCAGACTGACCCTTTAAGGTACTTGGAATCAGAGCTTGATTGTACTGTATCTACAGTGCATCAGACTGACCCTTTAAGGTACTTGGAATCAGAGCTTGATTGTACTGTATCTACAGTGAATCAGACTGACCCTTTAAGGTACTTGGAATCAGAGCTTGATTGTACTGTATCTACAGTGAATCAGACTGACCCTTTAAGGTACTTGGAATCAGAGCTTGATTGTACTGTACCTACAGTGAATCAGACTGACCCTTTAAGGTACTTGGAATCAGAGCTTGATTGTACTGTACCTACAGTGAATCAGACTGACCCTTTAAGGTACTTGGAATCAGAGCTTGATTGTACTGTATCTACAGTGAATCAGACTGACCCTTTAAGGTACTTGGAATCAGAGCTTGATTGTACTGTACCTACAGTGAATCAAACTGACCCTTTAAGGTACTTGGAATCAGAGCTTGATTGTACTGTACCTACAGTGAATCAGACTGACCCTTTAAGGTACTTGGAATCAGAGCTTGATTGTACTGTACCTACAGTGCATCAGACTGACCCTTTAAGGTACTTGGAATCAGAGCTTGATTGTACTGTACCTACAGTGAATCAGACTGACCCTTTAAGGTACTTGGAATCAGAGCTTGATTGTACTGTACATTGTATCTACAGTGAATCAGACTGACCCTTTAAGGTACTTGGAATCAGAGCTTGATTGTACTGTACCTACAGTGCATCAGACTGACCCTTTAAGGTACTTGGAATCAGAGCTTGATTGTACTGTACCTACAGTGCATCAGACTGACCCTTTAAGGTACTTGGAATCAGAGCTTGATTGTACTGTACCTACAGTGCATCAGACTGACCCTTTAAGGTACTTGGAATCAGAGCTTGATTGTACTGTACCTACAGTGAATCAGACTGACCCTTTAAGGTACTTGGAATCAGAGCTTGATTGTACTGTATCTACAGTGAATCAGACTGACCCTTTAAGGTACTTGGAATTAGAGCTTGATTGTACTGTACCTACAGTGCATCAGACTGACCCTTTAAGGTACTTGGAATCAGAGCTTGATTGTACTGTACATTGTATCTACAGTGAATCAGACTGACCCTTTAAGGTACTTGGAATCAGAGCTTGATTGTACTGTACCTACAGTGCATCAGACTGACCCTTTAAGGTACTTGGAATCAGAGCTTGATTGTACTGTACCTACAGTGCATCAGACTGACCCTTTAAGGTACTTGGAATCAGAGCTTGATTGTACTGTACCTACAGTGAATCAGACTGACCCTTTAAGGTACTTGGAATCAGAGCTTGATTGTACTGTATCTACAGTGAATCAGACTGACCCTTTAAGGTACTTGGAATCAGAGCTTGATTGTACTGTACCTACAGTGCATCAGACTGACCCTTTAAGGTACTTGGAATCAGAGCTTGATTGTACTGTACATTGTATCTACAGTGAATCAGACTGACCCTTTAAGGTACTTGGAATCAGAGCTTGATTGTACTGTACCTACAGTGCATCAGACTGACCCTTTAAGGTACTTGGAATCAGAGCTTGATTGTACTGTACCTACAGTGCATCAGACTGACCCTTTAAGGTACTTGGAATCAGAGCTTGATTGTACTGTACCTACAGTGCATCAGACTGACCCTTTAAGGTACTTGGAATCAGAGCTTGATTGTACTGTACCTACAGTGCATCAGACTGACCCTTTAAGGTACTTGGAATCAGAGCTTGATTGTACTGTATCTACAGTGAATCAGACTGACCCTTTAAGGTACTTGGAATCAGAGCTTGATTGTACTGTACCTACAGTGCATCAGACTGACCCTTTAAGGTACTTGGAATCAGAGCTTGATTGTACTGTACCTACAGTGCATCAGACTGACCCTTTAAGGTACTTGGAATCAGAGCTTGATTGTACTGTACCTACAGTGAATCAGACTGACCCTTTAAGGTACTTGGAATCAGAGCTTGATTGTACTGTACCTACAGTGAATCAGACTGGCCCTTTAAGGTACTTGGAATCAGAGCTTGATTGTACTGTACATTGTATCTACAGTGAATCAGACTGACCCTTTAAGGTACTTGGAATCAGAGCTTGATTGTACTGTACCTACAGTGAATCAGACTGACCCTTAAGGGTACTTTGAATCATAGCTTGATTGTACTGTACCTACAGTGCATCAGACTGACCCTTTAAGGTACTTGGAATCAGAGCTTGATTGTACTGTACCTACAGTGCATCAGACTGACCCTTTAAGGTACTTGGAATCAGAGCTTGATTGTACTGTACCTACAGTGCATCAGACTGACCCTTTAAGGTACTTGGAATCAGAGCTTGATTGTACTGTACCTACAGTGAATCAGACTGACCCTTTAAGGTACTTGGAATCAGAGCTTGATTGTACTGTACCTACAGTGCATCAGACTGACCCTTTAAGGTACTTGGAATCAGAGCTTGATTGTACTGTACCTACAGTGAATCAGACTGACCCTTTAAGGTACTTGGAATCAGAGCTTGATTGTACTGTACCTACAGTGCATCAGACTGACCCTTTAAGGTACTTGGAATCAGAGCTTGATTGTACTGTACCTACAGTGAATCAGACTGGCCCTTTAAGGTACTTGGAATCAGAGCTTGATTGTACTGTACCTACAGTGAATCAGACTGACCCTTAAGGGTACTTTGAATCAGAGCTTGATTGTACTGTACCTACAGTGCATCAGACTGACCCTTTAAGGTACTTGGAATCAGAGCTTGATTGTACTGTACCTACAGTGCATCAGACTGACCCTTTAAGGTACTTGGAATCAGAGCTTGATTGTACTGTACCTACAGTGCATCAGACTGACCCTTTAAGGTACTTGGAATCAGAGCTTGATTGTACTGTACCTACAGTGAATCAGACTGGCCCTTTAAGGTACTTGGAATCAGAGCTTGATTGTACTGTATCTACAGTGAATCAGACTGACCCTTAAGGGTACTTGGAATCAGAGCTTTATTGTACTGTACATTGTATCTACAGTGCATCAGACTGACCCTTTAAGGTACTTGGAATCAGAGCTTGATTGTACTGTACATTGTATCTACAGTGAATCAGACTGACCCTTTAAGGTACTTGGAATCAGAGCTTGATTGTACTGTACCTACAGTGAATCAGACTGACCCTTTAAGGTACTTGGAATCAGAGCTTGATTGTACTGTACCTACAGTGCATCAGACTGACCCTTTAAGGTACTTGGAATCAGAGCTTGATTGTACTGTACCTACAGTGCATCAGACTGACCCTTTAAGGTACTTGGAATCAGAGCTTGATTGTACTGTACCTACAGTGCATCAGACTGACCCTTTAAGGTACTTGGAATCAGAGCTTGATTGTACTGTATCTACAGTGAATCAGACTGACCCTTTAAGGTACTTGGAATCAGAGCTTGATTGTACTGTATCTACAGTGCATCAGACTGACCCTTTAAGGTACTTGGAATCAGAGCTTGATTGTACTGTACCTACAGTGCATCAGACTGACCCTTTAAGGTACTTGGAATCAGAGCTTGATTGTACTGTATCTACAGTGAATCAGACTGACCCTTTAAGGTACTTGGAATCAGAGCTTGATTGTACTGTACCTACAGTGCATCAGACTGACCCTTTAAGGTACTTGGAATCAGAGCTTGATTGTACTGTATCTACAGTGAATCAGACTGACCCTTTAAGGTACTTGGAATCAGAGCTTGATTGTACTGTTCCTACAGTGCATCAGACTGACCCTTTAAGGTACTTGGAATCAGAGCTTGATTGTACTGTACCTACAGTGCATCAGACTGACCCTTTAAGGTACTTGGAATCAGAGCTTGATTGTACTGTATCTACAGTGAATCAGACTGACCCTTTAAGGTACTTGGAATCAGAGCTTGATTGTACTGTATCTACAGTGAATCAGACTGACCCTTTAAGGTACTTGGAATCAGAGCTTGATTGTACTGTATCTACAGTGAATCAGACTGACCCTTTAAGGTACTTGGAATCAGAGCTTGATTGTACTGTTCCTACAGTGCATCAGACTGACCCTTTAAGGTACTTGGAATCAGAGCTTGATTGTACTGTATCTACAGTGAATCAGACTGACCCTTTAAGGTACTTGGAATCAGAGCTTGATTGTACTGTATCTACAGTGAATCAGACTGACCCTTTAAGGTACTTGGAATCAGAGCTTGATTGTACTGTATCTACAGTGAATCAGACTGACCCTTTAAGGTACTTGGAATCAGAGCTTGATTGTACTGTTCCTACAGTGCATCAGACTGACCCTTTAAGGTACTTGGAATCAGAGCTTGATTGTACTGTATCTACAGTGAATCAGACTGACCCTTTAAGGTACTTTGAATCAGAGCTTGACTTTACTTTGTAAACAGTTATGTGTTTTTTCCTTTGTTTACCGTGCTCTTTTTGGGGTTTGCTTTCTACAGGTAATAACAGACGATTCCGGAGCTGTTGATGTCCATGTTATTAATAAGCACTTTTCGGTTGCTGGTCCAAATGAATTGGAAAATATGGCCTCATTTCTCAATACCTTAAGTTAATTACTGAAACCATCATTGTATCTGTATTTTAGTTAATGAGCTTTTTTGTGACGTACTAAATATTGTATGTTTTTTAAGTAATTCAACACGTTCGCAAGTGAACAATGTGAACAAAACAATGTTTTGACTTGGATGTCATGTAGGCTTTAATACTTCAATAATGAAAAATTGACTGTACTTTTTACATATGGTCTTCATATCATCAGTAATAGTCTCTTAGGGGCCATTCATAATTTTCAATGTTTTAAAATTTCGATTTCTTTTCCAAAGATTTTTGACCCACCCCTAATTTCGATTATAAAACCATTGATTTGCTATGTGCAGTATTAAAAATAAAACTACATGTGGTTGCATTATGCATACTTTAATACTTGTGTCCGCTGCATCATGGATGTTATTAATGCACATTCGGGCCTAGCACCGGACCGCAGGCCCAGCTATTTTAGCCCTGGGCTAAAACTTTTATCAACTTTTATTGTGACCGAAACCCGTGAAGATCGGTGACAAGTTCAACAGAGGCCAGCTATCCCTTGGATTTTTACAACAACCCTAAAAAAAAATTGTTTTAACCCAAATTTAACCGTATCGCCGCCCGAAAATAAATACAAAAACTGTGCAGAACTTTTTTGTGTGGAGGATTTCTTTTCTTCAAGATGCATGAAAAAACTTTCCAGTTTACTTCACATTCACATGAGGTACACATAAGATGTTGCTGGTTAATGTGGAGGTATGATTGTGTCAAAATATTTCCCCCAAGAAAATTAATTTCCGGCTAAAATGATGTGCAAAATCCTCCCGCTCATGACTTCTACCTGATGTGTTGAGTCTATGCAAGTGGGGCGCATTCGACAAATTTACTAAACGGATTGGGACAAACTTGTGCGCAATTCGCATTTTGTGCTCTGTCGAATTTCGAATTATCAGCTGAATCTGGTGAGAGAGCAAAAGCGTGCGCAATCTGCAAATTCGCGCTATGTTTGTATGCCAGCCCAAGTTGATAATTCTGAAAAACTAAGCGCAATCTGAAGTTGTGCATTATTATATATTATTTTGTTTTCCCTGGCTGGCCCTAAGCGTGAGAAAATGGTTGCGTTTCGTGAAAGCGTGAGACTTGCTTGGTGTGCAGTTGCTACCTCCATGGAAGGCAAGTCAAACGATCTAGCTTTTTTCTGTGTTTTGTTTTGGTTTTTTTAATGAAAAGTGAATTTCGATTAATAAATATTTAAAAAAGAGGCTTTTGACCCACCCACCCACTAATTCGAAAAGAAAGCGAAATTTTCAAACATTGAACATTTTGAATGGCCCCTCAGGAGTTTGACAGAAAGATGCCATTAAAAGAATTGTTCTCACCAAACATGTAGCCTGGTATTTAGACAATTGACCTACAGTTTAATTCATTTCCTTATTGTTTGTTTTGAACTCCCCAAACTAGGTCCTTCTTTCGACCCTTGGTATTCATCCCTTACTGTTTCTGAATACGTTCTGCTTCTTTTTACTTCACTGCTTCTGTTTCACTGTAATTTAGCCTTTGATAAAAAAGACAGCTGCTAAAATGCGCCGTAGCACCTGGTTAACCCTTATAAGGTGCTACAAAATATGGTCTCAGAATTCATAACTTTGAATAACTTCTTTTTCTGTATAAATGTACGAAGTTAGCGTCAGTAACTTGTTGGTAGATATGTGCGCTATATAAGACTTTGATATATTATATTATTGTTATTAAAACTGCCTTTTCTTGGGTAATCGTAAAATAATAATAAAACATGTGACATAAAACTCATTGGGAATGAATATGCATGAGACATGCTTTTGACGAAACCCAATATATATCTCTACAATGTGTTCATGTATTTATATGACCTTTCATTGTTGACAACATTTGACAAACGAACAACAGGCGTGAAACAATCTTGATTTGGCCTCTAAATTATGTAAGCATGTTTATGAGCTACATTGCAAACTAGGTGTAAACATATGGATTACAACTTCTGAATTTCCTAATTCCTAAGCTTTGCACACTTTCTGACATGTTGTCAGCTAATGAAAGTTTCCGGAAATTGGGGTAATTCATGATTAGATATGCCACTTTTCATGAAAGGGGCATCTTGGCATGGGTTTTTTTCCTTAAAAATGTTTATGTGGTTTCATACATAAATTTTGGTAAAAAGATATCGTCTGTATCAGTAATTCAAAGTTTTATAGTCAAGAAACATTGATTG
This sequence comes from Asterias rubens, assembly GCF_902459465.1. Classification (NCBI taxonomy): domain Eukaryota; kingdom Metazoa; phylum Echinodermata; class Asteroidea; order Forcipulatida; family Asteriidae; genus Asterias; species Asterias rubens. The sequence goes on along the minus strand of NC_047064.1, from coordinate 11,677,533 downwards.
TTATCAAGAATCAGAAGAAGTTGTGAACTTAAAGCTTGAAAGAAATCCTAGGTAAAGAACAAGCGAATATAGACAGATAAAAGATAAGCACCTTGTGGCAGTACTATTACAGGTAACAATTGGCGTGTTGGTTCATCTTGGCAGAAACTTTACAAAACTTATCAATGGCTTGTTGGAGATTGGGGTGTACATCCACTTTTCAAATATCATGGTATGAAAACCTAATCGTGCTTTTTTGTGTAGTTTTATCAAGAAAAAATTTTAAAGGGTCAAACAATGAAAACAATTAAAATTCATTTATTTGTCAATAACAAAAACAGGGTATTCATGAGTGATGTCATCTATCATCAGATCTACAGATCCTAGTTTTTATTTGCCTTTTTTGTTAGTTTTTATTTACCCTAACCCTTGCCCATCTCAGGGTTTATTGTCCTGTTTGTTGTTTTGTTCTGTTATGGCGAATACAATACAATAAAACACAATAATCTTTATTAGATCCCAAAAAGGGTAATTCAAATGCTCACATACAGTAAAAACATTGACACATTAAAAACATTATAAATACAAAAAGTTATAATATTTACAATAAAATAATTGTAAAGTGTATTGGTGTCAACAGCAATGTCTGGTTCAGGAGTTTGATAAGATTGTTTCCATTATAAAAGTTCAACTTCCGGATTGAACTGGAAGTCAAGGCCAAACAGGTTCACACTTTACTTTGTGAAGTGTTGACTTTTTAAGGCTCTAACAATGATGTATTATTTTTAGACTTATGTCTGGTTTTAGGAGTTATGATTTATTCAAATATTTAAATTTCTTCAGACTTTAATGGATAACCTGGTCAAAATTGTCACATTCTGTGTATAATTTTGGAATTTGTTTAAATTATTATGTAAAGATTATAAAACTCAATGTGTGGCGTTAAAAGTTATGATTTTTTTTAAACATTGCATTTCAACCTGAAATAAAGAGTTTCAAACGAAGTCACACTGCTCAAATTTGTTTAGCCTTTCTGATGACACATAAATGACGAATATCAAATGTGTTGTTCAGAAAGTGTGATTTTTATTTCATCTTCTTGTTTGAACTGGAAGTAAGGGTAACATTATGTGTATCATTAATAAAAAGTTGTTATATTTATGTTCCATAATGATATGTAACAATCTTATGTGTTGTTCAAAAGTTATTAGTTTTTGAAAACTTATTTTGACATATTGGAAATTTACAATCCATGCATCATGTGAAATCTCTTTTAAAATAAACAAAACACCTCACGCTTCAGAAAGTTTGACCTTGATTTTCGTTTCAATCTGGAAGAACTAATTTATACATTGGAAATTATTAACTTCTGAAAAACTTTTTTGATTTACAAAATCTATACATCGTTTAGAATGTATGAACTAACTTAAGAAAAAATATACAGATTTTGACCACAATTGGTATGAACTTCCTATTCAAGCAGGAAGTTTAATTTTTATTAGAAAAATCAATCCCCTGAACACAGTGGGCTGATAATGTGAAATGGCGACACCATTTTTTGTGCTCATAATTTGATGATACCAATCACTCAATGTCTAGTTTATAATCTACTTTAATCAAGATTTTCTGATACTGTTTTTGATTTTTTTTTTTTTTTGGGGGGGGGAATTGAAATTGGTAGAAAGAGTAGCATACATATGAATGAATAATGATCCATTTAGATAGATAATTGAAATTAGAGCATTTTTATGTATCATGTTGCCAAAGATAGACATTTCCAATAGCGTATTGTTGTAGTTTGCATTATAATGTGCATAACTCCCTCCTGTACCAAAAAGTAACATAAAGTAAAAATGAGTGAAAATCATATTAAATGGTTTTGTATAAAAATAAATTGTGGTATATTAACAATATTGCATCTTTTTTTATTATGAAAAAATAAATATCAACTGGTTTCTTTTAAAACTCAAACACTGAAGGGTGTATACATTTGGTAGTCACTCTGAAATTTAATGGCAATAAAAAACATAAGTAGTAAAGAGTGCAGCAGCTTTGGACAGTGCATTTTGAGAAACCTTTTTAATTTGAAGCAATGCCGTCAAAACGCGTTTTGGGAAAAAAACGATATCACTTTTTCCGTGTTGGTAATTCTCAGACTGTGTATTTCTACAGGGATTATTCTTCCTGTGTGGACATAATCACTCCGGATTTTAGGTGATACCTCAAAAACGGAACCAACATTGGCTTTCATTCCGATATTAACCGGATATCATAAGTATGTTTATATTATCACTCTGCTTTCTATAGCCTTACGTACTGCCGTACGACAGTATATATAAAAGCCTCAATCATCATCATCATCATTTTATTGGCAGCCCAGAGCACTTTGGAACGAGGTACCAATATTTGAGTACAGGAACGTTTAGTGTGGATAACCATAGTCAGATATGGATGTCTGCCGGGGACCCGGGCCCCGCTGCATTTGGCGCATGGACCCCCAACAAAGAGGCAAAATAATGGGCTGAATCAAACATTCTAGGTACCACATGAAACCAGGTGGAAATGGTCATTAACATCATGCTTAGTAAAAAATATCAACCGCCAGACAAATTGTCTGCTGCATTAGACCTGCCTGACACCCCTCCCCAAATATTTAGTGTACAAACCTATGGGTCGAAATTAACCAGTTGTCAAATTAGCTCAGATTTACATGACACTTTGTCTAACTGTTCCACTATGGCTAAAATGAACACGCACCAAAAATTAAATCCATACTTCATATCGTTTACGAGATACAGCTTCTTAAAATATGCTCAAACCTCCCCTTTTGGGAGCTCCGCCCCGGCCGACACCGCGCGTTGTGGTATTTATTATACTTTTCAGTAACGACACCAGCTGTAGGGCTAAAAAGATGTATGCTACTTAGGTTGTGGCCCTGAATACATTGGCTGCATTTGGCCTTGCCAGACAAAAGTTTTGCTGCATTGGGCCCGGCAGACACCTCCCCAACCCCGGGGTTAAACTTCGAACGACCTAAAACCAAGTTGAAATGACCAATAGGCCTATTATACTCTATTCTTTATACCTGCTCAGCCGCTAGATAGACACAAGTTTTGCTGCATTTGGCCCGGCAGACACCAGTCTCCCCTCACGGCCCCCGGGTTAAACATCAGAGGAACCACCTGAAGTTGAAATGACCAATATCAATATTCTTCAACTGCCAGACGAAAGTTTTGCTATTATGAGGCCCGGCAGACACCTCCCTCCCCAAGTTTTGCTGCATTGGGCCCGGCAGACACCACCAGTCCCCCTCACGGCCCCGGGTTAAACATTAGAGGAACCACCTGAAACCATGGAGGAATAAATTTATTCCTCCGCTGAAACCAAGTTGAAATGACCAATTTACACGATTCATACGAGTATCATACGCCATACAAAAGATATGCTGCATTGGGCACGCCAGACACCCCCACCCCCTGGGTTTAAGACGGGGAAGTATGAAACCATGAAACAAACACGACACGTATAAACGAAGATGCAAGCATTTTGTCAGACATTCTGTAGTCAGCTATATTTCTCGAATAACGACAATAGGGCCTAATTATTATTTGGTTTTCTGGGAAAAGGAGATGTAGAATTTAAATCCCTGCATTTCGTTCGTTTTGCATGGCCAGGCAAACCATCACTCGTTCGTCCCGTACGTCCGTCCGACCATTACGACCATGCGATCATCAAATAAAAAATAAATACGCATTAATTTGTGTTCATACATTCGTCCGATGCAAGGATTTTTTATAAAATACCTTCCAACCAAATCTTTATCGCAAATTTCAAAATTTCCTTCTATGAAGTCACTGTCTTTTGTACATCTCGGTATTCTTTCAAGCTTCCCTGTACACAGATTTGAAAAAAGAAGCACAGTTTTTATCTTTTCGTATCAGGTTCTTGCCATTATTCACTGAAATTGCGTCTACACATCCGACAAAATGTTCGACTACGCATCCGATTAGTGTGTACGACCTATTTTTCATTTTGAAAAATTCATACGCATATTTTGCGAAAAACGATAACGCACTGCGCTTCCTTTTACGCACTGCGGACTTTAAAAAACGGGTCCGCGCGCTGCGACGACTTGCGCACGGGTTCAACAGCGCCCTCTCTTGATATTTTGCTATTCGCGATAAACCCATAGAGCTGTAATATTGACTATCTAGAGCGCTAACTTGCTCTGCGTTTTGAAGCCACCCTGATCATTCCGTAGTCACGCAACACATCAAACATGTCTGCGCCCTGGGCTCGATTTCACAAAGCAATAAAATCCATCGTAAGACAAATTTTCAGTACCACCATAGTGATTTGCATTGTGACATCACACTTTACTAAGCAACTACGACTGATTTGCAGTTGCGATCAATTTTAGCTCTTTGTGAAATCGGCCCCTGGGGCCGATTTCTGGGCCGATTTCACAAAGAGCTAAAATTGATCGCAACTGCAAATCAGTCGTAGTTGCTTAGTAAAGTGTGATGTCACAATGCAAATCACTATGGTGGTACTGAAAATTTGTCTTACGATGGATTTTATTGCTTTGTGAAATCGAGCCCAGGGCGCAGACATGTTTGATGTGTTGCGTGACTACGGAATGATTTTAATTTTGAAGAACACACATTGCCGCGATTTTTTTACATTCGGCGTGTGCGCTTACGTACGCTACGCGACTGCCCATTTGCGTACGTCCGCGCGCTACGAAAACCGTAAGTTCGACTTGATTGACGTACTAAAAAAAGTATACGCGCCTTTTAAACATGACGCACATGACGCTCGCAGTTTGTACGCTCATCAGCCGATTGTGCGTTCACATTTGCTGCATTTTTGGGTTCGATGACACATAAAAAAGAACAAAACGCACTATCATGCAAATAGCCGTACAATTGCCGTACAAAATTTCAAGCTTTTGTATTGGTTTGTACATAAACATGGATGCGCCCATACAGCTTCAAATCCTTAGTGCGTGTACAACGGGGTGTTAGCGCTCTAGTAAATATATATAGCTCTATAGATAAACCTTATTCTTAGGCCGTGTTATCTAGGCCCCTCATTTTTAGTCTGGTTCCCAGACCCAAAAATCTCCGACTAGAGGAGGCTCTGTCGAATTTAAGATTTTTAACAAGAGACGTCAAGGAATCTTTGGTCAGGGAACCAGACTACCTCATTTTAGCCTACGTAAAAATTATGGGAAATTCTTTGGACGATTCCATTCAAATCAAGGGTAGAACAATTTTTCGTCTACGTCATGTTTTAAATTTAGAACGTGAAGGGGGTTTTCTTTAGTCGCACCGATCTACGAAATAGCCGTCACACTGTACGTCAAGAAGTGTGCACGACCGCCGATTCTCTGATGGAAAGCAATAATAATGCCGACAATGTAAGTGAAGTATTGCTATTATATGAATTGATTTAGAATTGTTCCCGAGTATACTCCAGAGGAGGTTTCTGCACATAGGAAGATGAGACGATATATACTAATTATAGGAGCGTCATACGTTATCGACCCTCATCATCATATCATATGTTTTCGAACCCCAACTTTGATTCCCGTTTACCGGGAGACTGTGCAAGCTGCACCGGTGACAGAAGCTATGCAGTTTACTCACGGTCTGTATTTTCATCAGGCTTAATCATGCTGAGAATAAAGTTTCCTGTTGTTGGTTATGCTCAAACATTTATAAAATGATTGATTTTCGTTATAAATCACTAGTGCATTATTATGCCAACATTCAAATGAGTCAAAGAAACATCATCCAACCTCGAAAGTTCAAAACAAAATTCCTATCTGCTAGATTGAGTTTCTGGATAACTTTCCGTATGGCGCCACCACTTTTTCACTCATTTTTACAAAAAGGGATATATCAATCAGGTAAATTAGATACTATAGTATTTTATTTTGAATGAAAAAGTGGTGGCGCCACACGGAAATTTCCTGGGGGAAAAATTAAAACATTTTATTAAAGTGAAAATGACAACCATTTTTTTAATTTTTATTAACTGGATTAAATTAGATACTATTTTATTTCATATCGAATGAAAAAGTGGTGGCGCCATACGGAAACTTTTCCAAGAGAAAATATCATAGATTGGTTTCTTATCTCCGGAAACCAAACATTACTACTGGTCTGAAATGGGGGAAAACAGATTTTTATGAAGTGTGTGTGCTTCAAGGGGAGTGGGGTGTTTTACTTTCATGCCTTATGATATCTCTCGATTCTAATATAGTAGCCATAATGCCTTCTAGGACAAAAATGTAATTAAATTTGTTAAGTAGTAATTGGATAATATTGTTGATTTAATTTGCCATACTAGCTTCTGAATATTCAATAAAATACCAACCAATGAAAGGTGTGAAAACATATGACGTTGCTCCAATGTCGTGCATGCATAAGCACTGTTAATGGCGGACTGTCTCTCGCAACGTAAAACCAAAAATTAAAAAATTTCACATCATGAAGTGAAAGTGTTATTGTAAAAATATTGGATAGATGATTTGAAAAAAAAACTTTTTCTGTTATCCTACTGAAAACACATGACACCAGGATACAAACAAAAATGTGTGAGTGAGAGGATTTTGTATCTCCGGCTCATAGATAGAGTCATGCATGATCAAATATTATCGAAATATGTCGACCTCTAGAGCTAGAGTTAGAACTTAGACCCAGTAACTCAGATTAACTGGGGCAATGTATTCCTTTTTCCAAAATTTTGACATTAAAGGAACACGTTGCCTTGGATCGGTCGAGTTGGTCTTTGAAAAGCGTTTGTAACTGTTTGTTAAAAAATGCATGGTTAGAAAGATGATTTAAAAGTAGAATACAATGATCCACACAAGTTTGCCTTAAAATTGCGTGGTTTTCCTTTTACTTTGCGAACTAACACCGTCAGCCATTTGTGTTAGTCGACGAGGTAAAAGGAAAACCCCACAATTTCGAGTGATACTTGTGTGGATCATCATCATCAAAATTTCAAAAAAAGGAATACAGCGCCCCGGTTACTGGGTCTCATGTCGACCCAACAACCACCACATGTCCATTCCAACCCAACCTTGATTCCCGTCAGGGGACTATGCAAGCTTCACCGGTGACAGAAGCTCTGCAGTTTACTCACGGTCTGTGTTTTCGTCAGGCTTTTTTAATTATGCTGAGAATAAAATTTACTGTCGTAACGCGTAGGAATGACTATCTGCTGCTATTGACTGAGTTTCACCATGGAGGAAGAAAATCATGGTTTCACTGTGTTCAGACAACTCGTCCGTCGGACAACTCGACCGTTCAGACAACATGACAGTTGAGACAGCTCGACCATTCGGACAACTCGGCGGAAGTTTTTTTCAACTGTCAGACAACTCTACTTAGGACCAAGACAAGTCAACGGATGGCCGTGAGGGGGGGGGGGTTAGGGTTGGGTAAGGGTCAGGGGTTAGGGATAGGATTTACAGGAAATTCATTTTACTACTTACTGTAACAGAGGTCGACCATTCAACCGTCGACTTGTCTTGGCCATCCGTCAAATTGTCCCAAAGTCGAGTTGTCTAAACGTTCAGTTGTCCGAACGGTCAAGCTTTTTCAACCGTCGAGTTGTTCGAACCATCGAATTGTCAGACGGACTAGTTGTCTGACATCCAGACATATTATTTATTGCATTTATCGGAATTTATTACAGTCTGCAGTTTCAAAGAAATATTTTTTTCATTTTCACATAACATTATAATTCTATGGCCACGCCATAGAATCCCAATAGCAACCATATCACGTGATCTATCTAGAGATGGAAGGCGAATGAAACTGGATGTCAGACAACTCATCCGTCGGACAACGGCCATCTCAACGGTTCAGACAACTCAACTTTGAGACAACTCGACAGATGGCCAATAAGTCGACTGTTGAATGGTCGACCTCGTTACTGTCATGTTTACATGAATTTCCTGTAAATCCTAACCCTAACCCTAACCCAAACCCTTATCCTACGCCCCCCCCCTTCCCCAGCCCTCTGCTGGGCCCAAGTCACAGCCATCTGTTGACTTGCCTTGGTCCTACATGTAAGTAGTTGTCTGACAGTTGAAAACCGTCCGTCGAGTTGTCTGAACGGTCAAGCTGTCTCAATTGTCTGACGAACGAGTTGTCTGAACACCATGTCTTCATTAAAGAGAAAATATAACAGACTGATTTCTTATCTCCTCCTGAAACCAAACATTGCTGGTCTGAAATTGGGGAAAACAGAATGTGCCTGTCATGGTTTCCGATAGGATAATGAGAAATGATTTTTTTTAAAATCATCTGTTCAACCTTTTCACAAGACACTGCACCCCTCACACACACTGCACCCCTCAGTAGTCCATACAATTCCTCCATCGGGAGGGGGGGGGGGGGCAGGGGGTCATGTTTCAAAAAGAATACACAGTGAATAACAGGACCCAACACAGAATGTAGCCAATTTTGAATCGTTTTTATTTATTTCTTTAGTTATGAATTGTCTTATCTGCTGTTGGAAACTGCCTGCTTGAAGTCCACTTTGTGCTATATCTGACAAGAGCTGTTGACACACGCTACAATGGACACACATGATGAGGAGTCACAAGATGTTGATTTGATCATTCTTGCTGATAGTGCTCAATCTGCTAAGGAAGTAGGTGAGAAAGACAGGAATTTGCCCCATTTCCAATTCACGGATGGAAAAGGAAGATTACAAAATAGTATCGACAGTCCTCGCGAGGGGTTTATAGCACTCAAAATCACATACATGCATGTGTTCAAGAAACAGCAAGAACATGCCAAAGCTTTACAACAGAAAAACCAAAAGCTTGTTGCTGAGATCCAGCAGTTGAAGAAACAAAGCGATTTGTCTTGGAGTCAAGAACAGGTAACTTTACAGTGCTGTGCTGAAGTTAAAATGCTTACAAGTATTGTTTTCATTATTGCAGTGGACACTATTGGTAATTATTCAAAATAACTATTAGCATAAAACCTTTCTTGGTGACGAGTATGGGGAGAGGTTGATGGTTTAAAACATTGTGAGAAACAGCTCCCTCTGAAGTGCCATAGTTTTTGAGAAAGAAGTAATTTTCTGCGAATTTGATTTTGAGACCTCAGATTTAGAACTTGAGGTCTCGAAATCAACCATCTAAACGCACACAACTTCGTGTGATAAGGGTGTTTTTTTCTTTCATTATTATCTCGCAAGTTAGATGATCGATTGAGCTCAAATTTTCACAGGTTTGTTGTTTTTCATGCATATGTTGAGACACACCAACTGTGAAGGCTGAGGCTGGTCTTTGTCAATTACCAATAGTGTCCATTGCCTTTAAGCATCAATTGATTAAAAGGACTTTTGATTTAATTGATTTAAAGACAACAGACACGTTTTATCCCAACATATGCATAAAATAACAAACCTGTGAAAACTTTGACTCAATTGGTTGTCAAAGTTGGAGAAAAGTTGTGTGATTTCAGATGCCTTGAATTGGAGACATCAGTTGAGGTCTCAAATTCAAATCAAATATTTTAGTGAGAAATTACTTCTCTCTCAAAAACTATGTTACTTCAGAGGGAGCTGTTTCTCACAATGTTTTATTCTACATATCAACAGCTCTCCATTGCTTGTTTCAGTATGTTTTATGCTAATAATTATTTTGAAGATATTACCAATAGTGTCCAGTGCCTTTAAACATCATGGTTTAGATATAAAACTCTCCCAAGGAAACATCTTTGTAGCAGGTCAGCTGGTTCTGATTGTGATTTAATCAAAATTTTGATGTAAGAATCCAACATCCAAACTTTGGTGTAAGAATCCAACATTTGTTAAGTTGCTGAATCAAAATAAGTACATCTAGACAGTTACTAATTCCTTACCAATTATGGATAATTTCTTTTTGACGAAATTGTAAAACAATATATATTTCTAAAATCATTTGTGTTTTTCACAATTTCACTATTTATTAAAAATTTCTTGCAGGTGAGCCCATGTGATAGTGAAGTTCAGACTGAATTGGTAGATTTATGTTCTGATAAGGAAAACAGTGATCTTGATTTCCAACTTGCATTACTCAAGGAACAAAAATCAAAACTATGGTCAGGATTTATTTACATGGCAAAATATTTGTTGAAGAGAGAGCCTCTGTCTAGCCTTCCCCAAAAGGTTCTTGACAATTTACAGAGTTTGGATTGTGATTCAGAGGAATCTGTAAAGGAGTTAGAACATTTGGTTCAAGTCATGAGTGGTTTGGATGATGAGTTATCCCAGTTGCCAACCAAGGATGAGGCATCGGGAAACAGACAACCATCTGATAACCATTCTAACTTATCAGACAAGTTAAACAAATCTTCTCCACCAAAGTTGGTAACAGGCTGCCAGACCAAGTCGCAGTGTGACCGGACCCAACCACAAACTAAAGATTTGGAGAGCATGATTCAGCAGAAACCAGAAGCACACAAACATGGGAAGGATGTTGCTGTGGACATTCAGACATCACAAGAAGAGGATATGTACGGAGTTGAAGGCAATGAAGGAGATCAAGATTTAGTGCCATACAATTTGATGAGACTACGTCAAAAGTTGATTAAACTGCAGAGCTTTCCTGTGGAATATGGCACTATGATACAAAATTTGAATGACAATTTGGAGCAGCAGAAGACTACATCCTTGTTTAAAGGTTTGTATTTATCATACATTTGAACAATGAAGCAAGCGTGACAATACAAACCTGTAAAGTAAATCAGGTTTGCAGGCTAATTTGCCTTATAAGAGATTAAAGCCATTGGACCCTTCCGGTACAGAAAAAAAAATAAAAGTTCACAGATTTACAAATAATTTACAGGGTTTACAGAAGGTAATGGTGAAAGACTTCTCTTGAAATATTAGTCCATGAAATGCTTTACTTTTTGAGAAAACGGTAAAACAATATAAATTCTCGTTACCGAGAATTACGGATTTATTTTAAACACATGTCATGACATGGCGAAACGCGCGGAAACAAGAGTGGGTTTTCCCGTTATTTTCTCCCGACTCCGATGACCGATTGAGCCTAAATTTTCACAGGTTTGTTGTTTTATATATAAGTTGTGATACAAGAAGTGTGGGACTTGGACAATACTGTTTACCGAAAGTGTATAATGGCTTTAAACAGTATAACAAAAAATACAAGTTTGTTTTTGAATACAATCACTTTCACTTTTACTTCCGCAGCTGAAAAAGTCAAGGTTTCATTGGGGCAATGATATTTTCAAATATAATTGTTTTTTACCCTGACACCAATGTGCATTCATGGACGAGTGGAACACAGTACTCGAGCTCTGGTGTTTCCGATCAGCAGAGTGTGGGTTCGGGTCCCGATCATGACACTTGTGTCCTTTTTGCTGCATCCTTTGGATGGGACGTAAAGCCGTAGGTTCTGTATGTTGTGCAATGCACGTAAAAGAGCCCAGTGAACTTCTAAAGAGAAGGGGTTCCTTGTAGTTCCTGGTCTGAATGGCGCATATTGTGCCACAGCACTTTGTAATCGTTTTGTGGTGCTATAAAGAATTTATAGGTTTCATATGTGCTTCACATACATGTACCTTGCTGGGAAAATAGTGAACCCTTTTATGCACCTCTAGTGTGATAAAATGCTATATAAGTAAGGTTAAAAAGCAATGTTTAGGTCGAGACCTGGAAGTCTGAGACCAAGACTAGCCCTCCCAATACCAAGAATTTTGCAGGCCAAGACCGAGTCCAAAACTGAGACTAAGGTGTCTGAGACTGAGACCAAGCCCAAGCATACACAAACGTTTGGTTTTGAAATCAGGGTTCCTTTATTACCCCATGTTGTACATGTAGTGCTCTACTTTAATCCAAAAATAACATCTCTTGATTGCTGATGGCCAATATGAAAACTTAAAAATATTCATGAATTTATACAAATTTGCGGTAATACAGCTTTAATTAGATTGAGTATGCAAAGTAATACAAAATTTGTACCCAGCTGTACAGATTTTTCAAACACGATCATATTTGAATTAACAACAACGCTTCACAGGTTTTTATTTCACTGCAGCATCTGCAAAAGTGCAGTACATTTTCAGTAGTGCAGCACCTCTTGGACATAAAATTTAAATTTTAACATCACACGAAGGGTGGTATCTTACTGAATAGAACTTGGACCAAAGCCAATTGTAAAGTTACATTTGCTACGGTTGTACCTGTTCCAAGTTGGTGTGATACAGCCAATGTTGCCCAAAATGATTATAATTTACATCCTTTTTCAACAAAATCTGCATTCTTGCTTGTCCCTATTTGATCACTTCCTGGAGGTTTCTTTTGATTATTAGGCATTAGTTTAACTCAATCTTTAAATAACTATGGGCCACACGAAGATAATACTCGAGAAAAGGCTTAACGGTAAGTCCCAAACTATAATGACCCTGACATGAGACTGTTCAATAAATCGCTTGATTTGAACGTTACGTGCAAATTGAGGACCAGAAAACAAAAGAGGTCCACCTAACATGCAGACACTCTTTCTTAAAGAAACTAGACACCTTTGGTTATTGTCAAAGACCACCAGTCTTCTTACTTGGTGTATCTCAACATGTGCACAAAATAACAAACCTCTGAAAATTTTAACTCGATTGGTCATCAAAATTGCGAGATAATAATGGAAGAAAAAAACACCCTTGTCACACAAAGTTGTGTGCTTTCAGATGCTTGATTTCAAGACCTCATGAAATCAGTTAAGTACTTTACTGAGAAATAACTTCTTCCTCCAAAACTATGTAACTTAAGAGGGAGCCATTTCTCACAGTGTTTATACTATCAACAGCTCTCCATTGCTTGTTACCAAGAAATTGTTTATGCTAACAATTATTTTGAGTAATAACCAATAGTGTCCAGTGCCTTTAAGTGTGCAGAACAAAGTAATGTCCACATGGTGACTGCAACACGGAGCTATGTGTGCCTGGGTGTAAGTGTCAACGCTGAAAACCGAGCTCTTCTATGAATATACACTCGCTCATCGGGGACTTTAATCAGAGTGAGAACGACCTCGCTTTGAGAAATGTAGGCCCTGCATCTTGCTTCATAGTGTTGCTTTTTGGTATCTCTGAAAACTAACTTATGGTTTTTGTTTTTTAATTGTCACAGTTGATCCGCATTCCCATCAGAGGAAATCTTGTACTGAGTTGAGCGCAGAGCCAAATGTGTCTGGTGATATTTCAAGCTTCATTCAGTTGCATAACATCAAGGTGCCTCCATTGGATTTCCCTCAGACTTTAAGGAACAGTGATGATCTACAAAATGGTTTAAACGTACAAGAAGGATTAAGCAATACCAGCCCTGTCAAGCTAGACTCCCCTAAAGGTACTTTTCCTTTTGAAGTAGTACGAGGACCCCCAAATACTTCCCAATTTTCTCCTCTTGGTGCTAATAGACTGTCTGAATGGCAGCCTAGTGCTGTTGCATCGGTTTGTCAACCTCCACCTAGAGCTACCTCCAACATGGTTGAAAAGGGAAACAATGAACATCTTATGTTAATCCAAGGTACAAGTGAAGCTCATTACCAGTTGCCTGAACAGTTGTATAGATCAAATAACAAGGAAAGTATCGCAAATTCTGCCCCCAAACCTAGGAGTTATGGTCAAGATGAAAGAAGCAAAACGATGAGTGTGGTAATTGGACCTTCATCTAGTGGTCCGTGCATGCCAGGCTCCGATACTGATGAGCTTGTCACAGCACGTGGTTCTATGTCTGAAAATAATGTCACTTCATGGAAAATGGAATGTCCTGTCTGTAAACAAAACTTTTCCCCAAGTACAACAGAGGCAGAAGTAAACAGCCATGTAAATTTTCATTTTGAGGGAACATCACTCGATGACCTAGGCTATGACATTTTGAATCCCTGCTAAATCCCTACCTTTAAAAAAAAAAGTAGTCTAGACCTGATTTCACAAAGCACTCTGCAATCCAAATAATCTACTAGCTAACTGGGAAGTTAGAATCAATGGTGAAAGTAAAAGTTGCTTTTTATGGGTGATGGTTTTTGAGTGTTGTAGTATATTTTCTGCACAACACAGTTAAAGTTAGAGAACCCTACCATGATATCATTGAATACACCATTGGAGCCTCTGAGGTCAATTGCTGAGGTTAAACAATGAAGTGCAATCTTGCGTGTGTCCGAACTTCCAGGACTGTTATGGTCCCAACCTTGTGGAGTTTTACATGGGGTGATTTTGTTTCGTCAATTACTTTAGTTTATAGTAGTTTGTGACCATGAAACTTATATACGTTGATGGAAATTAATACTAATTAACAAAACATAAGAAAGTAAAATCAAATCAACAATCCAGTATAACAGAAAAACCAAGAATTAAATTTGACCTCAGCTTCTGGTCACTTGACCTCAGCTTCCAGTCACTTGCAAAATTAAGAATTTGTGCCCACCTCCAATTACAAAACTTATGCAAATGCTTGGTTGGATCGCTCATGATAACAATTAATCATTTTCATTGGGTGACGATGCGTCAGCCCCCTCTTTAAACGTGCGTATTAATGATACACCCACATGACCATCCTGCGTCGTCGTATAAACCAGCTTTTAGTAGTTTCACATTTAGGCAGATTTACATATATGGGGTCTAGAAAAAATTCAGATCAAATAAACATCCTTGTCCCCGAGCTTTACTCTTGTTTACATGATGGTTAACAAAATATTTGTGTAGTTCTTATTAAAGCTAATTATTCAAGTTGAAATGAGTACTTTTGTTTCTCAGATTTTGTCACTAAATACAATTCAAAGCAAAGAATTGATTTCAGAAAGAATAAAGTTTTGTTTTTGATGTGCTTTCTCGTTGCACAGTCTATTACGTCACCGTTTTTTCATGAGGCGGCGAATGTGTTTAGGAATAAATAACTTGTCCAAATAAATGCATGACATATTGCAAGAAATAAACATATTGACAGTTCTGTATGTCTGAACAAGTAAACTATAATTGTGTACACAAAAATCAAGCAGTCTTGTATGCAGCAATTTAACAAACACTTTTTAACACTTTCTCCAAAAACAGAATTTTGGTTGTGTTTACTTTGTGAAAATGCTGACGATTTGTATGCAGTTGGTTTGAAAACATACACCGTCTCATTTGAGTGATTTGAGATGATGGAACTGCATGTGTTATTTGATTTTTACAAAGGAAACTAAAAACTTAATAAATTAATTTCCCATGCTTGTCACATATTGTAACTGATAAGGGTTAACTTCATTTCGCAGATACTGTAACATTGTTACAAGATAACATTGAGTTGATTAAGAGAAGTTGGCTACATGTGTACTTATACTGTTAAAAGCAAGAAGATTTGCACAAAAATGTTCAATTGCCAGCTCATGCTCAAAGGATGCTCAAAGGATGCTTTTGGGGGATACACCGGACAATATCTTTCAACCTAAACAATACAGGGTGTACGTGTACATGCATATGATCTGTAAGGTTATGCACCTTCTTCCCTTTTACTTTGGGTGTTTGAGAGCACTGGTTTAAAAAATAAAAAGGGTTCAGCACTGATCTGAAGTGAACATACATCAGCCAGGTGATGTTAATGACAATACATCAGCCAGGTGATGTTAATGACAATGTGTACCTTTGTATTTTTGAACCATTCCGTCGTTTTAATCCTATAATAGTTGTATACAATAAAAATTAACCTTCGAAAACTTCATTTCAAAAAGTGGTCGTGTTTTTGAGACATTGCCGAAGTTCCGGAGCGAATATTATGTCCACGCAGGAATACTAATCCCTATAGGAATACACAATCTAAGAAGCGTTACTGTATTAAAAAATAAAAATAAACACTTCATTATCTCACACAACCTTAAAACTTTATAGTTAAAATGTTTAGTAATCTGTTGTATTTCAGGTTTCTAGGTTGAAATGAAAGCATTTGTTTGCTCACCATTCTTATACATCAATAACTCTTATTGAACATCATTATTTTCAAACTTCATCATAATTTTTTTGCTGTAATTGCAAACATATTTTTGTCAGCTGTTTATGAACACCTAGAGTTTGTGTCAAGACAAACTCTCAATCTTTAGTTTATAGTATTACTATTAACTTTCCTGGTCTTTTTTGCTGACAAAAACAATTCAAAGCAGCCTCTGCAGTTTAAATCGCCACTCAATTCCATTTTGGGCCATGTGAATTTATACAATATTATTTTCAATGAAACTTTGAAAATGTGGGTTTTTTTCAACTTGATGTTTTTATTACCAAATTGTTTGTTACTTTCGTTTTACAACAACCATATTTGCAAAATCAGCGTTAAAAGACTCGGGTACTTTTTCAAATTGTCCACAGATTTACAATGAACTTACAGGGTTTGAAGATAATGATAGTGGAAAGCTTCCCTTCAAATATTACTAACTAAGGTTGTGTAGTTTTTGAGAAATGAGTAAAACAAGTCACAAAATATTTTTGGTCTCATGAGACCAAAACTATTTTAGCATGTAAAATCCCCATAACCAGTTATGATATTATACCAAAACCATAGCATAACTGGTTAATACGTTTTTACATGCTAAAACTGAGACGAAAATTATTACTTTTACTCATTTCTCAAAAACTACAGCACCTCAGTAAGTAAAATTTCAAGGGAAGCTTTCTACTATCATAATCTTCAAACTGTTTAAGTTTAATGTTTATCTGTGGACATTGAGTTTTTTGTTAGGAAAAAGTACATACCCTTTAACAAGAATTATAAAACAAATTCAAACCATAGATTTATATAGTTGTTTGTTTCTTTTCTTAACCCGCCTAACATAGTAAAAAATAAAAATATGGGCTTTGGATAATTTCAAGAATCATGTGTCATTGTTTTTTGTATGGGTTCTTCATTCCTGTGTTGTCTTATACATCGATCTACAATGTACATGTATTGGCGTGCCAGGCATCTCAGCATGTATTTATGGCTATGGATGATGCATGCAGTTCGTCAAAGATAATTTAGTTTTGTATTTTTACTGAAGAAATGAAGTGATCTCATACATTGTCAACCATTTTGATCTTTTAAAACCTAAAGGAGAAGCCTGAGGTCTGTTATGAGCAACAAATGCACAAAGCATAGGTCTACTTCACTCAACAGAGTGGAGTCACTACATATCCTCTTTCCCTAAAACCACGTTCACTCAGTCTTATGACCTTACGAAGACCATGCCGATCACCGCGATCTCAAAATATATCAAGTCGGGTCACAATCGTCGTCAAAATCAAGCAATAATCCAAATTAATTAAGACTGCACGCAATATTTTCTTTTCAATGCATTTTGATTTGTACCAAAGTACTGCTACGTCAACACAGTTGCTGACTCGCTGTCATTACGACTACACCTAGACCGATGCCGATCGTGTAGCTTCTACTTCAAAATGGTTGCCGACAGTGCTGCAATCTCATTTTTGGAACATGTTCAAAATAAGCGTGGGGAGAGAACGCAGATTCCCAACCTGGGAGATCCCAACCAAACCACGCCCAGCGGAACTCGAAGCCTTTTATGGCCTGGGTTTGGGACCGCCTAAGTGCCCTGCAGCCGATTTCACGAAACGCTAAGATTAATCCTAACTCGAGTTAGGACGAGTAACTCGTCCTAACTTAGGATGGGTTCAATGCGTCCTACATTTGGATACGAAACTGAACCCGTCCTAAGTCCTAAGATTAATCCTAAGTTAGGAAGAGTTTGGTGAAATCGACGGCTGGAAAATTTTGCATCCTAAATGCTCTGTGGTGCAATCTTGGGCCATTGAGAGGCCTAAAGAATTATGATAGAACATAACATAAATTTCCTTTAAAATGTGAGCAGCAGTAGAACCTTTTGGGTTAACAGCATCTTCAGGTGCGGATTATGACACAAGTTTTAGGCGGGAAATCTGTCAAAGAGTGAGAAACCTTAACGGCATGGGTCCGGGCTTGCTTAAGGGACCGTGACAATTTTTTACATTTCAGATGCTCAGTGATGCAATCTTAGGCCATTTAGAGGCCCAATGTCAAACGAAACAGAACAAAATGCCTTCAAATGAACAGTAGAATTTTTGTATTTTTGGATTTTGGAAATTATACTTGAACTTTCATTAAAACAAAACGAAAAAGATGGGTATGTGTAGTTGATTGTTTGCCATGCTTGTACGCAAGGTATGCGGAAAAAGAAAACAATCTCAGAAACGTCTCACTGAATATGGTGTCACATGGCATTCATCCCGAACTGCTCAAGTGTGCCGAGACCCCGATAAGAAAAGCCCTTCACAAACTGAAAGGTCAGAGAAACCAATGCAGCAGCTACATGCCTATAACTCTACTCTCAGTCCATGGAAAGGTTTTCTGTCATGTACTCCTGTCTCGCCTAGAGCCTGTACACACCCGTCACCGCCGACCCCAACAGTCTGGTTTCGCAAGGGGCCGTTCAACACTGGATGCAGTGCTCGCCCTTTGACTCCTGTCAGAACTGCACTGCGAGTTTGAAATACCTCTCCACGTTGCTTTTGTCGACATTAAAGTCAGTGGACACTATTGGTAATTACTCAAAATAATTATTAGCATAAAACCTTACTTAGTAACGAGTAATGGGGAGAGTTTGGTAGTATAAAACATTGTGAGAAACGGCTCCCTCTGAAGTGGAGTAATTTTCGAGAAAGAAGTAATTTTCCACGAATTTGATTTCGAGACCTCAGATTTAGAAATTGAGGTCTCGAAATCAAGCATCTGAAACCACACTACTTCGTGTGACCATGGTGCACCAAGGGTGTTTTTTCTGTCACTATAAAGGGACCTTTAGATTTTGGTTAACGCAGACTTCGTTCACGTTGTAACGTTAGCCTTTTTTCAAGGCGCTTCGCTGCGTCGCTACTCTCGCTGGTCTCTTTTCTTGAGTGGCATGAGTGACATCTGGGTGCCGCGTGCGCCTTTATAAAGGTTACGTTCACGTCGAGCACGGCTGTGGTTTTTCCGAACGTACGTCCTAACCATAGTTTTGGAGTTCTCAACTTGGGCGGACAACATCGGTGACGACTTGACGCATGCGCAAAGCCTCAGCAAGATGTAGTCACAAGTCAGTCGACGTCTTGGATGCAAAATCTAAAGCTGCATGTTGTCTGCACGTTGTGTCGTATGAGGCGCCAATGGGAGACTTTCTGGGACGATAGAGGGCAGCAGACTTACCGGGTAAATCCATTGTTCTCAGAATTATGCGCATGTTCAGAACTACGTAAACAATGGAAATTTACCCGGTATGTCTGCTGCCGCCTAGCGTTGGAAAGTCTCCTATTGTAAACTTGTTATTTAACGAAGTTATTTACATAACAAAAATAATTGTATCCACTTACAACACACAACGCTTTCGTTGCCCTATATTATAATAAAAGTTGTCGAATATGTATTATCAAAAGACCTGCATGGAGCAAAATTAACAAAATGAATTTACGTATGAAAGAAATCATCATTGTTTGTAAAAAAGAAACAAAAATGAAATCGCGTGTATAATTATATATAAAAGCTTCGTACAACAATGAGTGGGTAGATGGCCTTATAATTAGCTTTCGATCCAAACTGGACCTTCTTCAGAGGCATAAACAAGTACGAAAAAATACATTTCCTATTATAGACAAAGGGGGAAATGGATTAAGGGAAGGGTCCATACAAACGGGAACATTATAGCCAATCAAAGTTTAAGAGTTGAAAAACCACTGAGCCCAATTTCATAGAGCTGATAGGCACAAAAAATTTCTTATCATTACATTTCTGCCTTGATAAAAACAGGCTTACCAGCCACAGTTGCATATTGCTTGTTACGTAGTCAGCTGTTGCTTGCTTATCCTGAAAACCACGTGGACATTTTGTTGGTAAGCTTACTAATCCTCTTTTATCAAGGAAGACTTTTTGCCAAGTAAAAGTTTTGTGCTGAGCAGCTCTATGAAATTTGGCCCTGCATGGTTGCTATGAACCTAAGATCGTGGATGTAGGGGCAGGCACTTTGCTACGAACCCCAAAAGGAGTATGAGGACAAAGGAGGGTCGTATGAAAGAATGGATTACTGGACCAAAAAAGTTGTGTGTAATGCATTGTACGTATAACAATGCAGGGAAACGTGAAAGGGTTGGATTAGAGAGCAATTTGCATGATGCAACTAATGGACAAATTAAACAACAACAAGATCAAAGGTAGGGTGTTTTCAAAAGAGGTATTGGATTGGGGGCTGTAGACAAATCGGGTTACCACATACCACTGCAAATGGAGACCGTTTTTATAACCAGGGCCTATATATATATATATAAAAACTTATTGACCGAACAAATTTTGTATTATTTTACACTTTATTTACAGAAAATAAATACACAAAAAAATAAATTCTTCAGCTATAATAAAATGGAGGGTAATGGTAAGCTATTCAACACCAGTGTTTATGTTTAGTGCAATGGGTTGGACTGTCTTGAGTTGGTGAATCCGGTGTGATTCTCTATGCTTTCGGTGTGTGTCATGTATTATTGTGTGGTTTAAAATTTATTATTTGTTAATAAAGGTAAAAATAAATAATGGATGAATAATTAATTATGTGTTATATAATGAATTGTATGTAAATAATTGCGTTTAATACAAAAATTACATTTGGCGCCCCATAGAGTCACGACCCCAAAACTATGGTTATGACGTCACTTGGAAAAAACACAACCGTGGTCGACGTGAACGAGGTCCACGTTCACTCGAATCTAAAGGTCCCTACTTATTATCTCGCAACTTCGATGACCGATGGAGGTCAAATTGTCACAGGTTTGTTATTTTATGCATATGTTGAAATGCAGCAAGTGAGAAAACTGGTCTTTGACAATTACCAATAGTGTCCACTGTCTTTAAGGCAGCTTTTGACTCTATAGATCGGGAAGCCCTATGGAAAGCACTGAAAGCAAACGGAGTTTCACCGTTTCTTCTTCACCTGGTTCAGGACTTGCATGACGGCAGCACCTTCCCCGTGCGTGTTGGCAACGACACATCCTGTCCCTTCCTCAGCACCTCCGGTGTTCGCCAAGGCTGCGTCCTGGCCCCAGCCCTATTTTCTGTGCCCGTGAATGGGTTACTAAACCGCTGTCATGCTGATCTCGGCATATTGGCTAAAAAAACGTCCTTCACCGACCTAGTCTACGCTGACGATGCCGCCCTGTTCGTCAGAGAGCCCAATGAGTGGCCTATACCACGCTCCAGAAGTTCGAGGAAGAAGCTGGGACAGTGGGCCGAATAAATAAAAACTTATAGCAATTACTTATCAAGTTAAAGGTTCAGCATTAGCAAGAAGACTGAAAAGTAAAAGATCAGGCATGAACATTTTGCTCGCTGGATTACCTTTCACTTATAGACATATAAATAAAAACGACATTTTACTAACATACTGTATCAATTACTTTTATTTTTACAAGCTACTGCATGAGGAGCTTGAGATTTTACTTAAACAACAGTGTTGCTTAATATGGCTCGGTATCGCGTCAGAATTAAAGGGTTATTTTTCCCTTGGCCTATAATGATCCAATTATAAATTTGTTGTGTACTTTAACTGCTCTAAAAGAACCAATCTCTGGAGCTCTGGCGTGGAGAGGCCGGCTGTTTCCTCATAGCCACTGCCGCCATCAAAAACTTGACTAAGTAGAAACTGCCCCGCCTGCATTTCAGTTAATCGCTATTGATCTGCGAGTCCATGCCTCTATTGACTCCTGAATACCCCGCTATTGTGCTTTTCTCCGACCACTTACTAATCCGTTCAAGTAAATGGTGTTTTTCCAGTAAAAGGTTATTTATAGAGATTTGAGCAAATTCTCATGCCTGATCTTAAACTTATCGACACAACATGCGTTCTCCCCAAACTTATCGGGTGAAACTATCAGGTAATAGTAAACTGTCGCTTTTATTTACATCTCAATAAGAAGAGTCCCTCAAGCATTGATTTTACCTACTAGTTCGACCAATTACTTTTATTTATAAGGATTTAAGTAAAAGACTAGTAAAAGCAAATGCTAGTTTTAATTTATCTGGCCCATTTTGGTCTACATACATTCTTGGCTAAAACCAAGATCCAGAACTGCGCCGCCTCCAACCACCTTCCGCCCCAGCGTCTGTACAGGGCCAGCCTGTCGAGACCACAGATAAGTTCAGATATCTCGGCTGCGAAATCTGTTCTGAAGGTCACTCTTCTCCCGACATCCATCGACGACTCGGGCTCGGGCTAGGGTGTACACAACTGAGCTATCTAGCCCTATGTTGGCGGTCTCCCTATTTTAGTCAATAATTTTGTTTGGGGGGGGGGGGGGGGGGGTGCCTGTCAGAAGCCATTCAACCGCAAACTGCCGTGTAGCCAGGGATCACACCCCGGTAACGATACAACCTGGGAAGCGGCAGACAGGGGATCACCTTATAAGGGGATGTGACTTTTTGTATCAGATATCAAAATAATAAACCACAAGGGAAACTGACTGGGTACATTTTATAAATGATTTGGGGTTGAACAAAGAAACATTGACTAGAGCGGGATTTGAACCAACGACCTCCGGTTTGCTCTACCAACTGAGATATCTACTAGCCCTATGTTGGCGGTCTCCCTATTTAGTCAATATCTTTGTTCGGGGGGTTCCTGTCAGAAGCCATTCAACCGCAAACTGCCGTGTAGCCAGTGATGCATATGGGTAGAAAAGATGTTGTAAAAGTAGAATACAATGATGCACACAAACATGCCTCGAAATTGCGTGGTTTTCCTTTTACCTAGTCCACTAACACGTCGGCCATTAATGGGGGTCAACATTTTGACTCCATAAATGGCCGACCGTGTTAGTTCGCACAGTAGAAGGAAAACCACGCAACTTCGAGGCAAACTTGTGTGGATCATTGTATTCTACTTTTAAAGCCATTGGACCCTTTCGGTACAGAAAAAAAAGAAAAAGTTCACAGATTTACAAATAACTTACAGGGTTTACAGAAGGTAGTGGTGAAATACTTCTCTTGAAATATTAGTCCATGAAATTCTTTACTTTTTGAGAAAACAGTAAAACATATCAATTCTTGTTAACGAGAATTACGGATTTATTTTAAACACATGTCATGACACGGCGAAACGCGCGGATACAACGGTGGGTTTTTCCGTTATTTTCTTCCGACTCCGATGACCGATTGAGCCTAAATTTTCACAGGTTTGTTATTTTATATATAAGTTGTGATACACGAAGTGTGGGCCTTATGGACAATACTGTTTACCGAAAGGGTCCAATGGCTTTAAAACATCTTTCCAACCATATGCATTATATTAAAAACGGTTACAAACGCTTTTGTTTTGACCAACTCGTCCGATCCAAGGCAACGTGTTCCTTTAAGCTTGCCAGCATTGACTATTTCTTATCCAAACGACCCAAAGACAAGACAAGACACGAGAGTCTCCTAATAGCCACCTGGCGCGATACTCGCTGCGACTGCGGGCACGCACCCGACAATTCGAAATTGGATTTAGCGTTCATACTTCATCAAAATAAAAAATAATACGCATTAAGTTTGCGTTCGCGCGCGGAAACGAACGTGTCAATTTGTGTTCAGATTTTTCATAAAATAAAATGCGTTCCGTCCAAATCTTTATCGCAAATTTTCAAAATTTACTTCCATGAAGTCACTGTCCTTTTTACATCTCGGTGTTCTTTCAAGCTTGTGTTACACAGATTTGGAAAAAGAAACACAGTTTTTATCTTTTCGTATCAGGTTCTTCTTGCCATTATTCACTGAAATTGCGTCTACGCATCCGACAAAATGTTAAAATATTTCAATACGTCCGACTCCGCATCCGATTAGTGTGTACGACCTAATTTTTCATTTTGAAAAATTCATACGCATTTGCGAAAAACGATTACGCACTGCGCTTCCTTTTACGCACTGCGGACTTTAAAAAACGGGTCCGCGCGCTGCGTACGCAGTAGTCTAGGTTCCTAGACCATTGGTGTTGCGTGGTCACACACAACCAACGTTCCGATTATGCACGGCAAAAACTGTACACGCTTGTAATGAACGAACGCCAGCGGGCGCTCTGTTTCTCTGATTTCCGGTGCTCACCATGTCCTGTGATTTCAAATCGTCACGTATCCATAATCTGAATAGGTAGTCTATACTTAAAATTTCACTGTTTTCCTTTTAATAGGCCTATAATGACCACGGAATTACTCTTTGAGCAAAGATTATTAAAAATAGAGCGCCGATCATATTGACCTTTGACTCCGTCTAGTTTGAATAGTCATCTTCAATTCGTCACGTGAGATGAATATTGCATACATTAAAAGTAATTAACATAGTCTGGCCACGCCTTCAATTTGCAAATGTCCTAGACCTTGGTGAGCACAGGACATGGGGAGATCCGGAAATCAGAGAAACAGAGCGCCCGCTAGCGTTCGTTCATTACAAGCGTGTACAGTTTTTGCCGTGCATAATCGGAACGTTGGTTGTGTGTGACCACGCAACACCAATGGTCTAGGAACCTAGACTTAGGCCGTGTCCGAAACGACGACTTCGGCTACAAGCTACGTCTAGATCAGCGCGTCTACCAGTGTTGAAGAATAGGCAGACGCGCGCGATCTATCCGTAGCTGTAGCCGAAGTCGCCGTTTCGGACACGGCCTTACGTACGCAGCGAATACGCAGTGAGTATGATCGAGCAAGGCATGCTGGGAAAAAATGGCGCGGCAAGATCGATCATCCCTGGGAACGAGGTTGGGGCTTAGCTACGAAGTTGCCGTTTCGGACACGGCCGGCCTTACTCACGTGTGATTGTTTATCGTGCGCATTTCAGTTTACCATTTACAACGTACATACAGAACTCAGTCCAGACAGGTGAGTGGTAACTTTGTTTTTTAGACCTTGGCAAAGGTCTTCTTCTTATCGTGTCCACACACTATCATGTTGTGCTTCAGCCAGAACTGAACACAGCTCCTAGCAATATCATTGTTCTCTGCAAAGTCTTCACAGTTCTGCATTCTTGCTCTCTCGTACTTCTAAGTTCTAGAAACTAAGGCTCCCCTGTGAGCCTTACACTACCAGGGGTCTCATATTTAGGGCCTTACGTTTTTCAAATCAGCGTTGATGGGTGAAAGTTTTACGACCGTTAGCCAGCCAGAACTGAAGTTTCCTATGTACTGTACACCTAAAGCTTGCCCCACCCTACTCAATATACATTCAAAATGCTTGTATTTCTTTTTTGTTGACTGAAATTAAAATTGAATACTACCAACCAAGTCTAAATTAAGAGCATGTTGATTGGTTCAGCCCAAAAACTTGCCAGATGTGAACATCCCAATCTTGATATTTTGGTGAATGATAATTGCCTGGAACAAATCACCAGTTATAAATATCTTGGTGTTCAATTCATATTGATTGTAAAATGAAATGGACAGAACATATTGACCATGTAGCATCCTCTGTCTCCAAAAGAATAGATATCTTAAATAGACTTTAAAATGTCTTGCCTATGCATACCATTAACCTTATTGTGAAAAGTCCTATATTACCTCAGTTTGATTATTGTGATATTGTTTGGAGTAATGCATCCAAAACCCTGTTACAGCGGCTTGATGAATGATGTTCTTTTGAATAGAGCAGGACGGACTATTCTTAAGGTCCCATCTAAAACATCAGCTTCAGTTGTTCGTAATGAACTAGGCTGGAAAACTCAGTCATGAAGAAAGAAGAGTCGTTCATATAAGTACCATGGTTTTTAAGTGTTTAACAGGCACTGTTCCAAATTATCTTAGCAATGTTTTTGTTCCAGTCAGTGAATTA
The DNA here is from genome assembly GCF_902459465.1 of Asterias rubens. Lineage (NCBI taxonomy): Eukaryota > Metazoa > Echinodermata > Asteroidea > Forcipulatida > Asteriidae > Asterias > Asterias rubens. The sequence continues at coordinate 11,651,716 of NC_047064.1, read as the reverse complement.
CACCGTCACCAAACTAGGAATAGCACTGTTGGTAATGTGACCCTTCTGCCCCCTAGAACAGAAAGTGGGAGAAGAACGTTTAATTTTAGGGGTGTCCAGGCTTGGAGCAACTTGCCGCATAATCTGAAATCTCTACAGCCAAAAGAACTCAATCAATTTTTAAATCAACTCAAACAGCTCAGTTTATCCCATTTTTACTAACTTTCTTAATCCCAATTTTACTGGCTTTTGTTATTACTCCATTGAGGTTCATCTGTTTGTTTTTTTGTATTTGGTTGTGTGTTTTTAATGGATGTGTATTTTTCCCCCTTTAAATTTCTTCGTCCTATTTAAAAATGTTTTTTTTGTAGTTTTCAAAATGTATGTTTGCTTGGATCTAGTGCTTTTTTAAACATTTCTGTGCAATGTTTTTCTGTGTAAATTTGTAAAAATTTTCTGCTCGGTACTCACTGTTGTTTTCCTGCCGCAGTTTTTTCCCAGAAATTTATTTATGGACACAAAAAGTGTTTCAAAACGCATCAAAAACCTCTTCAGTATACTTCAAACTCACATGAGGTACACAGGAGATGTTGCTGGTAAATGTGGAGGGTCGATTGTGTCAGATTATTTCCCCCCAAAAGATCAATTTGTGGCTAAAAATTATGCCTAAAATCCTCTGCTCACTACTTCTGCCTGTTGTTGAAGAGTCTATGCTCATGGAGCGCAATGAACGAATTTGCTAAACGAATCGGTACAAACTTGTGCGCAATGTGAGTTTTGCGCTCTGCCGAATTGTCTGCTGAATCTGCTGGGAGAGCAAAAGCGTGCGCAAATTTGCGCTATGTTTGTACGGCAGCTTAATTTGGTGATTCTGATAAACTGCGTGCAATTTGAAGATTGTGCAAACTTTTTTTTTTTCACACAAGCGCAAATGGCAACGCATTGTCGTTATTTTTTATTTTGTTCTCCGGTCTGGCCCCAATGCGTGAGAAAATGGTTGCGGCGCGTGAGAGCGTGAGACCCCTAATGCTAGGAGTCCACTGGGCCAGCGCCAGTTTGTGCCAGTTCGCGCCAAAGATTATGTGATTGGCGCGTAGTGGCTCGCTGTGGTGCCGAATTATAGTCCGCTCGGCGTGTGTGGAATAAACTGGGTGCCATATGGCATGCGCCAAATGCCACCCGGCTTGCTCCAAAGTTGCGCCAGTTTGCGCCAGTTCGCGCCATTACACGGCCACTTGATTCCAAAATAAACCCTGTTGGCGCCATTCGCGCCAATAGACAGCTACTTTGCGCCACTTGGTGATTAGTTTGTGCCAAAGGTCGCCAAATTGGTTTGAACTTGCCGCCGCTTGGCGCTACTTGCCGACTATATAAATACCGACCCTCGGCTACCTGGTTCAGACCCTCCTCAGCTGCATCTTCGTTGAAAATTGTGTGAAATCTTGTAGAAATTGTGAAGGAAAAACTGCGTGGAGCCGTTGTCGAGTCGAATCTTGAAAGGTGTGTTAGAAAGTCCTGCTTTTAACGGCGGCAAGTGGCGCCGAATGGCGGGCAACCAGGTGGCATTTGGCGCAAAGTAGTCACCAATCGGGTGCCATTTGGCGCGCTTTGGCAGGCTATCATCCTCTGTTGGAATTATTTGGCGCGTAGTGGCGCAAACAAGGTGCCACTTGGCGCCATGTGGCGCGAAATCTCATTGGCGCAACATTCCAGTGGATTCCAATAGGCGGATTGTTTGCGCCAAAGGGCGATATGTTCGCGCCATTTGGTGCCACTTGGCGGACACCCGCGCTGATTGCTCGATGCAAGTGGCGCGACGAAAATTTCAAAAATTTTGAAATTTTCTTGCCGCCACATTCAAATTTGGTGCCGTTACGGGCCAGTTTGAGCCACTACACGCCACTAGGCACCTTATTGGCGACACTAGGCGACACTAGGCGCCACAGTAAATTGCAATGGCACAAACTGGCACCAACTGGCGCTAGCCCAGTGGACTCCTAACATAATGCGTGAGACTTGGTAGGTCTGTAGGAGGTCCTGTTTTCAAGATGTCCCTAAAATCATGGCAAATCTTTTACCTCTCTGAACGCGTTGAAACAGTCCCTAGATACAAAAAATTTGGTTTTATTTGCCAAGCAAAGAATCTCCTCTCCCTTGACAAAAACTTAGAAACACGTAAGGCTCCAACTGGTTATTTGCACTTGTGTCCTCCTCCTACCAGTTTTCATGGTATTATGCCATTTTCTTTGAGTTGGGAAAAAAAATAATGATGCCATATATCAACCGATGCCCTAATTATCTTCATTTGTTAATATGAAGTATGCAAATATATATTAAAACTTGATGGACATTGAAATGTTCACACCACACACCGATCTTCCATGATTTCAACTGGCCCCATTTGTTTTCATGGCAAACGTGAAAGTATGGTTTCCCGGTGAAGCCATACATGGAAGAAACATCTGCAGTGACTACAAGTGTTCTTTGAGACTCTGTGTATGACTCTATAGCCAGCAGTTGTCTTCATTTTATTCAAAATATTTTTTTATTAAATTTTTTTAAATTACCATGGTAACTTGCAAAAAATCAAAAAAAATAATAAAAAGTTTGAATAATTACTGGCTTTCAAATCTGATTTTTCTTTATTTTTTTCTTTTATTTTTTTTCTTAATATTTATAATAAAGCGTATAAATAAACAGTGATAATTGAATCAACAAGCTGATGTTTAAATTTTAATATTAATAATAATATTGATATGAGGGTTAAAAAATAAAAATCTCCAAAAATATTAGAAAATAATATAAGGCACATGGCTTCTTTTTTTCCAGAGTAAATGTGCTAGCAACGATGATGTAAAGCTACGAAAAAGTAACCCGTTTGAAACTATATACCTAGATTTGATTTCTTTTCCAGCCTTCCTATAGTATGGTTTGAGTCGGCTAAAATCCACAGCTTATCTAGCATTGTATCTTTGTGTTGTGCTTGACTGATTTCTTCGCGATTTTCAGAGAGGTTTTGCGCTTCAAGAACCTTAAGGGGTCGCAAGTCCTTCGCTTTCTTCTCTTTCTGTTCTCTAGTCTCTGTACCCCAGCCGTTGTTTTGTGAAACTTGGGTACATTTGCTTTTGCAGTATGTGTTTACTCTGTGCCAATTTAAGACAGGATCATGAGATTCTCTCACACCGCCTATATTGCCTATGATGAGGTGTTATAGAGGATTGTCCATACAAAGCGCATTTACTGTACCTATATAGTAAGGTGAGTCAACAACTGCATAACTTGGGAAGAGTTCTATATATATCACAATGTAAATCACAACAATATAAATCACAATATAAATTGATTCTGAGTGACTCTTGTGTGTGTCTACCGGTTCTCTTTTCCAATTATTTTAGGTTTTCCCGGACAAGCCCCCAAATTCACATCCTGGAATTTGGAGTTGGCAAAATCTGGACATAACCTTCGGTAGATTTAGTTTAACACACACATAAGAGGTTCAAATCACACACATTGCCACCATTTCGTTGCTGAAAGTAACTTTTTATATTTATTTACAAGTCTACTATTTACAGCACAATAATTAATATATATTATAAATACATGAGCAATTACAAAACACAATCCACTGAATAATCATCATCACGATAGGCTCATCAGCCCGTTTTGTTAGCTTGGGGTATTGGCATCAGGCCTGCTGAACAACAATTCCTCCCCGCGAGGTTCTCAAACTCTTTCGTCTCTCCCTTCACGCCTAATAGTACAACATCTCTTTCCCATGTGCGTCTCTCCCTTCACAGGTAGTGGGGTTACTTCTCCCAGAATGGGACCCTGGAAAGTATACACATAATAACATGTTATATCCACTGCAATATTAGATACAAAAACTAATACCAATAGTGGACATCTCAATGCTTGGAAAACGCTACACTTTGTTTCAAACACAAGTCTAAGACTGTTTGGTGGAACACTCATCGTTTTGACAAAATTAACTAAAATAAAAGCTCCACTGATTTGTTTTAAAGGAAATTCTTCTTTAAACACAAAGTTCAAATTAGATGTTCTCAATATCTAAATCAAGCAAATGATTTCTCAAATTAAGTTATTCAACAAAACAAAAACATGATTACTTACATGTTCTAGTTTATGTACGCTCATGAATCTGCCTAATGATCAGTTGAAACAATTACTGAGGATCGTACTTAAAGCTGTCGGAGCACTCAATTGCTCATAAAAAGATATACTTCTTCAGAATTAGATTTGGAAACTATAGCTCAGTTGTCATTAACCAGCTCAATCATCGAGGCTGACAAACACATTGTCCTCTCCTCGGAAATCGCAAATTGCAAGTGGCCACTCAACAAATATTTCCTTAAAATTAAAATTATGAACCCCGCGAAATGGTGTACCCAGTGACTGCAATCTATTGTAACAAAAGGGTGAATCCTGAAAACAGCAGCACTACTCGGCCCATATCAATAACAACCAATCACAGAGGATTCTGTTAACCTTACGTAACTCCCATTTTTTTAAATGAAGTCATAACAATCTAAAAATCGAGGGCAGTTTACCATGCGGTAGTCTTCCGCAACCTCTTTTTGCCTGTTTGTTTTGCAGGGAGGGCAGTTTATCACGTGTCACCATTGGATTTTATTTGTTATTCTACAGAAAAGTTGTGGTACTTTAACAAAAAAAGTCCAATAGGAACAAGGCTAAAGAAGCCTAACTAATCGAACCAGTCCCTGTAAATGTGGTGAACCACAGGTAGCAATGCAAGAAGTTGAACTGATAAGAAAGTATTTAATTTGCTTTATGTTCAGGAAATCATTAAATATTATTCACTTTTTTATATTGTTCTTATTATTTTACAGGTTGGAGTGATGCTAATGTACAGGCTGTGACATCAGTTCCGCTATGGCATCAAATGCAGTGAAATTAATCTTCAAGTACTATTGGCCGACTGTATTAAAACCTGTTTGCAACAGAAACTGTTCATCAGTTCAGCCACTGTCTGTTTGGGCCAAAAGACCTATGGTCATCAACACAAGCTATGCTAAAGGAATGTTCTCCATAAATATAACACCTATAGTTCATGACTTGTCAAATTCACATTCAGGTCTTAATTCATGGATTCAAAGAATTAAAAAATGTGAGTCCATTGAAGAAGTTCTAAAGCTTACCGAAAATGAACACATAAATGGCAATCAGGCTTCAGTGGCACTTAGTATCATCAACAAATTTTATCAGACAGACAAATACAGTGAAGTTGCAAACAAACAATTCAGTAGCAACCAGTTGAAACATTTGTACACTGTTGTAACTGAAGATGCGACTAAGATGTTGGGCAAAAGTATTGTCTCTTCAATATGTAATGTGCTAAATTTAGACTCGACACATGTATCGCAAGATCTCATTACAAAGTTGGTGCCAGAATGCAGAGGACGCCTTTGCTCATTTCACGTGTATGATATTGCAGTACTACTCTGCCATTACAAATTGTTGTCAAGTTTTGAGGAAACTAATGCACTTTTGAAAGAAGCAGCTGAAGCAATTGAGTTCAGATGGAGGGAGTTACAGAATCCACAAATTGTTATTAGACTCCATAGCTCAGCTAAGTACTTTTCTCCTTCTCTGATAAGATGCCTAGAAGACAAAACAGTTGAAATTGTGCACCACTTCAGTTTCAAGGAATTAGTGCAGTTATCAGAGGCTCTTAGCAACAATAAGATACGTTCACTGCCAATTCTTCGAGCAGTTTCCTTTGAAAGTCTTGAAAAGAGACAAGAGTGGGAGGTACATCTAGTATTAGAGCTGCTACAAGCAATGTCTAAACTGAGTTTTCACCATGATTCCCTCTACAAAGTGTTTGGTGTTTTCCTGAAGAAGCAGCTACCAAATTGTAGTGTTTCGACTATTAGTCGTGCTGCTCTGTGTTATGCTCTTCTTAGGCTACACAACACAGACCTTCTGGATACCATTGCTACTCACCTTGTGCAAGAAGACAACTTGCAATCCATTGGTGTTGATGACATCAGTTATCTTCTCTTTGCAATAAGTCAGCTGTGTTATAGGATACAGGACTTTCAATCATTCACAGAGAAAGTTGATGATAGACTGACTATGTTAAACTGGCAGAAAGTGACACCACAAGTTCAAATTGACATTGCCTTTTCTCTTGCAGTGCTTCAAATATGTCCAATTACTTTATTGAAGCATGTCCTGATGGATCCACATTTTATTACAAGAAATGCACCTGGTAGGTTTTTGCATTACATCTACTGAACTTAATGCAGTTTTACTGAACATGTTTACTTCCTGATGGATCAGATTGTACAGTATTTAAAGAGAAAACTAGTTTGAGAGAACTTTGAACATTACAAACTAAAAGTTAAATATGGGTCATTCCATGTCAGACCAACGCACTTTTTTACCTCGTGTCTTCGATTTTGATAACAATTGCTGTGCTTGTAGGTCCTAATGAGCAATGATGCACACCAATTTTTAGCCCGATCCGACTTACCATGTGGTCAGGGCAAAAACAAAAATCTGACATTTTAAGTGTAAAGTACCACCTTTTTGGTAAAAATATGTCATAACCATGTCAATTTTTGTTACATAAAATATGCAAATTTGGTGTCAAAATGATGAGAATTGCATGCTCAAATCAATTCTTTTGTCAAAAATAAATTTTCTGAAATGTAGGTCACTGTAATCTTATCTTTAATATGTTATCATCACCTTTGACCCAATTTTTTAAATAACGCATCATTCCAAAAATCAACGAAATGCAAATCACTTGATAGAGCATGTCATCCTCTATCAGAATCCACTAAGAAACAACTGGGCTCTTCAAAATTTACAACTTTAAGACTGTTTTTGGAATGATACATTGTTTCTAAAATTGGGTCAAAGGTCACGATAACTTATTAAAGATCGCGGTGACTTGTACAAAAATAGTCATAACGCTGTAAATTTTGAAGAGCCCAAATGTTTCTTAGTGGATTCTTTATAGAGGAAGACATGCTCTATCAAGTGATTTTTATTTCATTGATTTTTGGAATGATACATTATTTCAAAAACTGGGTCAGAGGTCACGATACACAGGTACATTGACCTACATTTCAGGAAAAAAACATTTTGACAAAAGAATTGATTTGAGCATGCAATTCTCATCATTTTGATACCAAATTTGCAAATGTGATGAGAATTGACATGGTTATGACATATTTTTACCAAAAAGGTGGTATTTCACCCTAAAAATATCCGATTTTAGTGCTTTCTGCCCTGACCACATGCTAAGTCCGATCAGGCTAAAAATTGGTGTGCATTCACTGCTCATAAGGACCTACAATCGCCACAATTTTTATCAAAATCGGAAGACATGAGGTAAAAAAGTGCATTGGTCTGACATGGAATGTAAATGGTTGAATCATTATTGCTATGACTTCAAAACCCAAATAAGAATAAAGGGTTTACATGGAACAAATGTACATTTTATATATGGCTGGGTCATGTCACTTGACCTCAATTGTTTTCAAGTTCCCACAAAATGGGCCATTTTTGGGGGGATATTGTAGTGGATAATATTTCTACTTTTGGAAGACCTTTCTAGTTCAGTTTAAGTCTATCATTATGATCCAAAAATCGCCCAATGAGGGTGAAATGTTCTGTTTATCTTTATGCATTGCAGATTACTAGAGATGCTGTATGTTCCCCTTGTGTATTGCAAGGTTCTAATTATAAAACTATTTTTTTAAATTAACTATAAATGCCTTTTTTTATTCACAGACACTTGTATGAAAAAACAGAGAGCTGTTTATCAACTGAAGTTATTGCAATTGAATACTTATGCAAAACTGGAGTGCAAAGGTTACCAAGGCCCGTATCTTTCTCTTCTGTATTTTCCTGAGGCTTTCAAAGTCAAAACTTCCAAGCTGCATAAAAGTGTTGTAAAAACATTAGAAGCAGTGGTTGGTGGGCCAAAGTTCTGCATGACAAATGTCCGCCTTTTAGCTGGATACCAGTTAGGTATGTACAAATGTATGTTTTTGTGAATCAGTATTAAGTGTGTGCTGTGGTACTTGTCTGTGTTCATTTGTTTTGTATTGGTGGTAAAGACTACTACAAGCATCTCTTTTTCAGTTCATGCGTTTCTGTTTCATAATGTCTGTCATAATAATAAAGGACATTTATATTCCCCATACGTAACATGTTCGTGTATGTACATGTATAACAAGTGTTAAAACCCGCATCACATAATAGTTTGGCTCCCTCCATGTTTCATACAACAGGTAGGCCACTAGGGACACACATAACTTAAACTTGAGTTTGAGGTGAATCATATTGATTTTTTTAGGTGGAATTCCGCACCTCAAAATGTTCAAAATTTTCTCAAGAAATAACCCGACAACTGATAATCAATGGATACATTTAGATTTGTTTGACCTAAAATTGTCAACTAATTGTTAATATATTTATGCCCTCTAAAAATTAAATTGAAAATTCCTTGAATATTCTACTTCTCAGTACCTTAATTTCTAAAGTAGGTGCTGCCCACTTCACCCCTGAAAGGTAGCACTCCGGTACCACTAGCACACTTTGCTCAACAGCTGTCAAAGGTTAAAATCAGGAACGAAAATCGTTGATTTTGTGCCAATACAGGCTTAATGAAATTGGGCCCTAGCACTGCCCTGATGCCGACGCCATGATTGCATTTCAAACTGTATCATGGCAATGATGCAGGTAGTAGGCCTAGTGCAGGTGTCACTGTAAAAAGGTTGGATAGATGATTTTTAGTTTTTGATTTTGAACAATTTTCCTCTTATCCTAATTTTTGTTTACACTACAGTATTGAAGAATAGATCGATCGACTTTTTTATGTCTTATATTTATGGGTGTACATGTCTTATATATATGAAACTACGTCCAATATTAGTGAGGTGGATTAAGGAAAAAATCGTGACACGGCGGACAAAAGCACCATTTTTTCACCAAAGTATCAGTTTGACCCACAGATTTCAAAAAAGTCATGCTCCAAAAAATCTGAGAATGGCATCACCTTGAATTACGTCATTATGACGTCATAACCTCTTTGTATGTAATAAAGCATAGGAAAATGCCATGCGGTGGGATTTCCACTTGCCAAAATTATGTTTCTGGTCAAGGAATTCAATTAGGGTGGTATTAGTTTGTAAAAAATAATATCCTTTATGGTGAGTATATTGATGTAATTATGACGTCATCATCATCAACACTACACAAATAACACAAAGTTTGAAAACAAAATTAATGTCGTGTGGTTTCGCCAAAATGCTAATCTTTTTGTGTTCATATGGTACAATTACCATGGCACTGATCTATAAGATACCGTGATGTCATTATGATATCACAAACAATATTATAACACCCCTTGCAAGTATTCTGCCTGCTCATTGGTTTAGAGCGCGTCACATGACATGTCTTAGTTTTGCTAGACGACGGCCGTGTGATAGTGCGTCGGTTTGCCATGCGCTAGTCCGAAGACTAGCACACGGCGTGCAGTACCCAGACGTCTGTTGCGTGTACGAGGATGATAAATTAATAGTCTGTAACCATTTCGGATTGCACGACACTACATGCAGCACAGTAAAAGTGTTTGCAATCTGTATTTGCGTCGTCCGTGGATTGGAGCATTCAGGTCTGTAATTAATAATAATAGTACAGTATTTAGAAATGTTTGGGGTGTTACAAAACAAATATTGACTGCTTTTACTCGTGCAATGGTTAAAAACTATGACTCCCTCGGAGATCCCCGTAGCGTTCTATTTTCCCTCGGCTTCGTCTCGGGAAAATAGAACGCTCCGGGGATCACCTCGGGAGTCATAGTTTTAACCATAGCACTCGAAGCAGTCAATATTTGTATACTATCAACCAAAACAAAACACATTAAGCCAATGAAACACAATGATTCTTACCGGATATAGGTTATAGGGTAGATTAATTATGTTGAATAGCGCATATGGGAAACTTCACAGGAAAGGTTGCAATAAAGTCTTACAGAGGGTCAAAATGAAGTTCTTTGTATTAATAGTAGTAGGCATCCGTCAATCCTTGAGAACCACGGAGTTGTGCCGTTGGATGTCGGCTAGGGAATAGGGTATGGTGTGGCTGTGGAGTCCAATGCGGGAATGACAGTCTCTACCGCAGTAACTGCAGGTGAAAGATACGAATGTTCTAACTGCTTGAGGCTGGACCTTCCTTGGGAGTCATCCCTCATCTGCTCGTTGCGACAGGTCTTCCTCGAACTTGGAAATACCTCTCTGCACCTCCTGCTTCCGGGTGCATCGGTCTGCAGTGGCTGCTTCCCAGGTGGTTGTTTTGGTGGCAAGGGACCTGAGGTCACACTTGGAAGTGTCTTTGTAGCGCAGCTTGGGTCTTCCGAACGGCCTCTTCCCTGATGCCAGCTCTCCATACAGGAGGTCTTTTGGGATACGTCCGTCCTCTACTTGGTGACATGTCCCAGCCAAGGCATGCGTCTCTACTTGGTAAACATGGAGACTTGCCGCTCTATTAAGCAATGTGTTATTGGTATGTGGTCTCTCAAGGAGATGCAGAGGATGCGTCTCAGGCATTGCATGTGGAAGGCGTCGAGTCCATATGCTCTTGACGGGAGCCTATGGTACGGGGTTCACTGCCATAGAGGAGCGTTTTCACCAAACAAGCCTTGTAGGCCTGGACTTTGGTATGCTCTGAAAGCTTTTTGTTGCATCATACTCTCTTTGTAAGCGTGGAGAGTGTTGTGGCAGCCTTTCCTTTACGCCTGTTGAGTTCTTCTTCAAGCGAGAGATTGTCGGAGATGGTTGAGACATGATACACAAACTAATGGACAGCCTCAAGCTCATGGTTGGCGATGCTGGTAGACAGTGGTTCATCAACATCCTGGTTACCTGCGTTTTTGTTAAACTGATGGTAAGTCCAAAGTCTTTGCAAGCTGCAGAACATCGATCCATGAGCTGCTGCAGGTCATCTGGTGTGTGTGTAGTGATGGCTGTGTCGTCTGCAAACAGGAAATCTCTAAGGCATCTCGTTCGGACTCTGGTCTTTGCTCGGAGTCTTGGAAGGTCGAAGGGGTTTCCATCCGAGTTCATACGAAGGTAGATGCCCTCTGTGGCTGACCCAAGAGCATGCTTGGGTAGAACATAGAAGAAAATGCCAAAAAGGGTTGGAGCCAGACACAGCCCTGCTCTACACTTAAAGTTCTCTTGAAAGGACTTATCAATGCAAAGCAGAGCAGGAGGGCAACCAATCTTGGCCAAAATCTAAATACGGCTGTCTCTGCTCACGAGGTCAAAGTCCTTGGTGAGGTCTATAAGGCGATGTAGGGTGGCTTTCCCTACTCCCTACACTTTTCTTGCAAATGTCTAATGGAGAATATCATGTCATGTAAACAGTTTGGCTTGAAACCACACTGACACTCTGGGTAGACTCTTTCACCAAGAATTCAAAGTCTCTTTAGGACAACTCGAGCAAAGAGTTTCCCCACAATGCTAAGAAAAGAGATGGTACCATAGCTGTTGCAATAGCTCCTGTCACCTTTGTTTTTGTAGATAGTGACAATGTTGCATCTCTCATGTCTTGTGGCACTGTACCTTCTATGCAGCACTGGCAAAATATCTCATGCAAATCCTTGATGAGGATTCCTTTTACGCACTTGAGGACTTCGGGGATGCCATCTTTTCCTGAAACTTTTCCCGGGGAGAGTGTATCTAGCGCTTTGCCAAGTTCGTCTAGTTTTGGTTCGCTGTCCAGTTCGTCCATGATACACAGGCAATCTTTGTTGTTCAGAACTTCTGTGTTGACAATGTTCTCTCTGGAGTAGTGCTCCACCAATCGATCCATCTGCTTCACAGGGTCCTTTAGGACCTTTCCGGTAACTGACTTCAGACGAGCGGTCATCTTCAGGTGGCTTGCTTTATTCCCTCGTACATACCTCTTACATTTCCTGTGGCAGCAGAGGTCTGGATCTGAGAGCAAAGTTGGGCCCAGTAGTCAATTAGCGCATCGCCTTGCGGTTTCCTGGACTCGGTTTCACGTGGTCCTTGGTGCCTGTGAGTGTTTGTATGCTGAGAGAGCGCGTCTCTTATTTTCTATGAGAGTTGAAATCTCCTCAGCATGAGCCTCGAACCAATCGGGTGACTTGATTAGCCTCTTGCCGAACTAGTGGCATTGTAGACAGCATCCCTGAGGTGTTCTTATCTTCCGCTGACATCGAAATAGGGTACTCTTGGCAAGACATCTTTTTGGACCTGGACAAACGCTTCCACCATCTCTGGGTTGTGAGTCTTGTTCGTGTCAATGCGAGGCTGCCCTGCCTTCTTGGATCTGTGAACTCTCCTTGGTTGAAGCTTTACTTTGCTGCACACAAGGGAGTGGTCTGTATCGTGCACAGTCTGCACTTTGGTAGCTGCGGGTCATTTTGACGCTGCCCAAGTCCCTACGTCTCGTGAGCACGAGGTCAAGTTGGTGCCAATGCTTTGATCTAGGGTGTCTCCAGGATACTATGTGTTGGGGCTTTGTGTTGAAGAAAGTGTTAGTGATGCAGAGATTGTTGTACAGCAGAACTCAAGAAGATGCTGACCGTTTTCATTTATAACTTTCCGATGCGAAACGGTCCCATTCAGGAAGACCAGGATTTTTGATCGGCACCAACTCTGGCGTTCAGATCCCTGAGGATGAAGATTGGATCTTGCTCTGGGACGTCGCTGATAGTGGAGCTTAGATCGTTGTACAATTTGTCTTCAGCTTCCGACCAAATAGCTAGAACATGTTCCGGTTTCAAACAAAAACAGTAAGTGATAGAAATCTGGATACCATTCGTTTAATCTAACAATAGCAGTCAAGACATTATTGGCACCACCAGACGCAATCCAAATGCATGGTGTTTATACTTGTGTTTTTTGATCTTCAAAACTATCAGTGGTTTGGCATCGTAGGACATTTTTGACACCAGTTGCCCCAAAAAACAGTTTACATGTAATATGGCAATTGCATTGTCTCAAACTGAAACAAAACCATTCAATCTAAAATCAAGTTTTAATTTCAAATGTTACTAACGTTGGTTTGCTAGCCATCAGAACCATGAGCTGAAAATCAAACATATTCAAATATTTTAATACAAACCACTGATTTGTCCTCAGTGATGATGACGTATTTTATACTAATCTATGCTAACATAATAAAAATAAAATACAAAAATCATAAAACTGTTTGTTTCAGCAAAACAAGAATGTTGCCATTCGATTCCTTGGCCTCTGATACCTATAATTCGCAACTAAAATCACTTGCATCGGCATTACATAACTAAAGTTATGCTGTTTAAGGAAATGACTGCCATTTTGAATATATTACGTCATATAAGGTCAAGGCCATTGCAATTTTTTTTTGAGCATCAACATAGTCACCATAAAGGATATTAATTTGTTACAAACTAATACCACCCTCATTAAATTCCTTGGCCTCAGAAACATAATTTTGGCATGTAGAAATCCAACCATGGTATTTGCGTTGGCTTTATTACATTAAAAGACGTAATGACGTCATAATGACGTAATTCAAGGTCATCCAATGCTCAGATTTATAGAGCATGACTTTTTTTAAATCTACGGGTCAAACTGATACTTTGGTGAAAGTTTGGTGCTTTTGTCCGCCGTGTCACGATCTTCGTGTTTTTTGTCCTTAATCCACCTCACTAATACAGAGGGCGCTGTTGAATATATTTGTGTTTGTCTTTTACATTTGAGTTTTTGGTCCTTTATATTTATTTTTGTATCTATTATTTATTTGCCGTTGATCCTTTATATATATATTTTTTAATCATTGCCTCTGAAGAAGGTCCGGATTGGATCGAAAGCTAAGGCCATCTACCCTATTCATTATATATTTTTTAATCATTATATATTTGTCTTTGCTCTTAAATATATGGGTTTGCTCTTATTTATATGGGTTTGCTCCATAGAGCTATATATAACTCTATGGTTTGCTCTTATATATTATGGTTTTGCTCTTATATGGTTTTGCTCTTCAAAATATGGGTTTGCTCTTATATATATATGGGTTTGCATTTATATATGGGTTTGCTCTTATATATATGGGTTTGCATTTATATATGGGTTTGCTCTTATATATATGGGTGTGCTCTTATGGGTGTGCTCTTATATATACGGTTTTGCTCCATAGAGCTATACTCTATGGTTTGCTCTTATATATTATGGTTTTGCTCTTATATGGTTTTGCTCTTCAAAATATGGGTTTGCTCTTATATATATGGGTTTGCTCTTATATATATATGGGTTTGCTCTTATACATATGGGTTTGCTCTTATATATATATGGGTTTGCTCTTATATATATGGTTTTGCTCCTAGGGTGTATATGGTTTTGCTCTTACATATATGGTTTTGCTCTTATATATATGCTTTTGCTCTTAAATATATGGTTTTGCTCTTATTTGTTGCTCTTATATATATGGTTTTGCTCCTATATATATGGGTTTGCTCTTATAGATATGGGTTTGCTCTTGTGGTTTTGCTCTTATATAATGAGTAGGGTAGATGACCTTAGCTTTAGATCCAAACCGGACCTTCTTCAGAGGCATAAAACAAGTACAAACAAATAATGGGTGCGTTCGTTTAGCTTCCCTGGGTCTACCCTGCGGTGCTCACTCGGGTGAGTCCCTGACAAATGATAATCAAACGATCACACTCCCCCTCTCGTGGTGACGGCATGCACCTCAGGTCACACCCAAGTGACCCACTCCACAAGCAGGGCACTGGGGGCTGACCGGGGTGAGCCCCGTCAAAACTATTCGAACGTACCGGGCAGGCCGGGGTCGACCCAGGGAAGCTAAATGAACGCACCCACATATCCATTTATAGAAAAAGAGAGGAGAAAGGGATTAAAGGAAGGATCCAGAAAGAAGCGGGAAAATTACAGCCAATCAAAGTTTCTATTTCAGAAACAATTGGTGGCTTTGAACCAATAGGAGCAAGATCAAAGGTTGGATGATATTAGAAATAGGTGTGAGGGACCTGTGGAAAAAAAGGGGTTACTTTAATACATGAGATAGTTATAGTAACGAATTTCTAAAAACAACTTTAAAGGCAGTGGACACTATTGGTAATTAGTCAAAATAATTATTAGCATAAAACCTTATTTGGTAACGATTATTTGGGAGAGGTTGATAGTATAAAACGGCTCCCTCTGAAGTGACATAGTTTTCGAGACTTTGATTTTGAGACCTCAAGTTTAGAATTTGAGGTCTCGAAATCAAGCATCTGAAAGCACAACTTCGTGTGGCAAGGTTGTTTTTTCTTTCATTATTATCTCGCAACTTTGACGACCGATTGAGCTCAAATATTCACAGGTTTGTTATTTTATGCATATGTTGAGATACACAAAGTGAGAAGACTGGTCTTTGACAATTACTAATAGTGTCCAGTGTCTTTAAAACATTATTATCTATACTATTTACAAAATATGTACAACATATTAGTTCTCAGGCAGGATTGAAGTGGAGGGTAACTGGAAGTTATTTAATACCATTGTTTGTGTTAAGTCCAAAGGGTTGGACTGACTTGAGTTTGTGAATCCAGTGTGATTCTCTATAAATGCTTGCGGTGTGTGTCATCACCATCGCAAGCTTCAATCACCAGAAGTTCAACATAATTGACACTATGATTGGGGCTGTTGAAGTGGATAGAGGCTGGGTACGGTTTCTTGGTCTTTGGGGAAGAGACATGATTCGCAAAGCGAAGACTGAGATTTGTCTTAGTCTCTCCCACATATTGTAGCCCACATCTCTTACATGATATGACATAGACTACATTAGGTGTGCTACATTGAGAGTCGGTCTTGGGAGTTGGTTTTGCTCTTATATATATGGTTTTGCTGTTATATTATATGGTTTTGCTCTTATATATGTGGTTTTGCTCATTTAGTCATAAACGGCCCCTCATACCTCTGGCTCCAAATGAAATTATAAAACAGTTTTTCAGTGTTAGTAATTATACCAAGCCTTGTTGTGTCGACATGGATGCATATCAAAGGGTTAGGTTTATCAAAATGAGGTGGGGGACATCTGTGATGGGGTGTATATTTGAATTTATGTGGGCTCATTCAAACCATAATTATTTGTTTTTATTTCTCAAAATCTATTTTTTACTGATATTCACACTCTCCTATAGTGAACTAGAACTAATGTACCCTTGTTTTACTATGATGGGTAATACAATATGGTAAATAATATGTATTTTCTCTTTTAAAAGATGCTGTTGTTGTTCTGAATGGGGATGACACACCTTTGCCTGTCAGCTATTGTAAAGAAACAGTTGATCCAGGTTTGATCAGCATTGACAAGCTTCATCAAAGCCTCACAAGGTAAGTGTGAAGCCACGGTTGCATTGGACAACAATCAAACTGCTATGAATCAGTGTCAGTTAGCAAAAATGAGTTTTGTAGTTGAGTCAACCATATTTGTATCAAAATCTTAATCTTATTTGCAGTCAAGACAGTCCAAGTCCAAAGTTAGAGAATTTGTTATGGACAAAAAAGAAACTCTGTAAATCATCGTACAAAAGAAATGTCAAATATAAACTGTATAATAAACACGATCCTGAACATTGAATTATACTAAAATGTAAAAGGTGCAAAATAAAATAGTAAAATCTAGACGTGAAGTCCGAGTTTGATCCTCAATCAGTTAGTGGACGAGCTCCATTAGTGGAAAGTAGGTTGCCATTATTGTCACGATAGACATCAAAGGTTAGATATAAATAAATCTTATAGACTTGTGCCTTGCTGGGCAGCAGCATTAGGGTCTCAGACGTACGGGGTGGGCAATCTGGGCATCTAGGTCATGACCCAAGAAAGCATCATAGCACCAGGATGTGTGTGGCTGAATCGGTGTGGCTATTCACGATCCAGTAGTCTGAGCCTAAAATAAAGAGTATATGGTCCATGCCGTAACCACACTATTTCTTAAGAATACAACTGATTCATTGAACTAATATTATGTCCAGTGCTTGGGAATTGACCATCTCAAATACTTTGGTGAGAAATTCCTTAAGCTGCGGATAATTCACAACAAAGCTAAAACTCTTTAACTTCAAGTTATTAACAAATAAAAATTAAACTCGCCGAAAATAAAGAGCCAAAATTCGTATAAAAAGAGAAGTTGTCTTGAAGATAAAGAAAACTTGAAAAGCTATGCGTGTAAAGGCACGCCCAGCTCAATTGATGGCAAAGGATGGAGTGCTTGGGAATTGAGCATCTCAAATACTTTGGTGAGAAATTCCTTAAGCTGTATATATCTGCTTTTGCATCGCTGTAGAGTTGTTCAGCCACGCTGAGGCCACTCTACCTGGTGATTCCGTCGATCCAGCAGAGTTTTGGTCTTCCAACCCAACGACGGTGTCCAAGTGGGGCTCCATCAAGCACTGCTGCAAGGCCACACTGTTGTTCTGTATGGCCAAGCCAAGAGGTTATGTTCCATGATTTCGTTGGCAGAGAGACCACGCCTGTTGTGACATAGGTTGGCGAGCGTATTTTGAGTAGCTAGCGCCAGATGTATCTAACAAAGCTGTCTGCAGCTTCGAGTGTGAGTGTGTTAGCACAGTATAAGACACGGGACATGCTAAATGCCTCTGTGAGCTTCATTAAAAGTTGCTGTATTGCTTATGTCTATGCTCGCTATAGCCATATGCTCCGTCTTCCCTAGGTGTATGGCGAGCCCGTACTCATTGGAGATGACGCCCAGTATCTGCAGTGACTCTTCTGCATCTGCAAGGCTCAGTGCGAATATGGCTAGATCGTCTGCTTTTCTCAGTTCCTTTTTCTCAGTTCCTAGCTGCCATTGACATCGAAAGCACAGGTGTGAGTAGTGCACCGGTATGATTCCCACATGAGTGCCTTTGTGTACAGACTGTCACATAACCACGGGAGGTGGCTCCATACAACAAATGTAAGAAAGACGAACAAGCCATGCACTCATGAAATAAATGAACAGTGAAAGAAACACTTCTAATTTACTATATACATCAATATTTAATTATGAAATTCCTCATCGAACTCTATTAATCAAAATGTATGTCCAATATTCTTTGGCTCTAATTACAATTCCTTGATTCAAATAAAATCTCCTCCAAAATTAAACCAAAATGATGTATCTATCCTTACTTCACCTAATTGAAACTTCAAATCTCAAAACGTTGTGAGCTTCACTTCAACTTACTATCTTCAATGAAAATCAATAAAGAAAAACTATACTCTGTTCTCAAACTCCACAAACTTCTTCAAATGTCAATATAATAACTTGGGCTAGTAGAAACCCTCCACTTCACTTCAAATCTAAATTATGTCTTAGAACAACTTCTTATCCCAACTTCTGCTCACAACTGGAGTGTATAACAACTCCCTTAATCTCAAATAACAATATTTCTTCCCAACTTCTTTTTCACAACTGGAGAATAAACAACTCCCTTTTCTCAAATAGCAAAATTTCTTCCCAACTTCTTTTTCACAACTGGAGAATAAACAACTCCCTTTTCTCAAATAGCAAAATTTCTTCCCAACTTCTTTTTCACAACTGGAGAATAAACAACTCCCTTTTCTCAAATAGCAAAATTTCTTCCCAACTTCTTTTTCACAACTGGAGAATAAACAACTCCCTTTTCTCAAATAGCAAAATTTCTTCCCAACTTCTTTTTCACAACTGGAGAATAAACAACTCCCTTTTCTCAAAATCCAAAATGTCTTCACCAAAATTTATGGCTATGGAAGAAGAAAATTATTCTCCCAAATGTTAAATGTATAATGTCAGCAAATACAAAATTGCAATCCAACCTGGCTTTTACTGACTGTCTACAAAAAGTGTCTTTACTCTCATGGAAGACAAAAATTACTTAATAAATTGCTCCCATCTTCCTATGATAAATATATTTATAAAAGCATAGAGTTTTTATATACAGAACCAGTGTTCCAAAATTAGCGGGCTAGCTGTTCTTTCGACGGAATCCGTTCAGAGGATAAAAAGCTTGAAGCTATACCCAGTCTTCATTCTTGACGAAATTCCACAGTTCAAATGGTTAGCTCAATCATGGTTCATCCAGTGTAGGGTGGTAGGAAAATGAAGTATCCAGATTAATGTCTGTCGCAAATGTTTACCCCGGAACCAGTGCCATCTACAAAATCAATACCAACCACACAGATTTACCATAATGATAATTGAACAGTTCTGTCTGGAAATGCTTATAATCAAATAATTTCTACACTTGGTTTGCACTATAATCACAAACTATCAAACTGTACATTTTCGTGCTAAACTTAGAATGAATTTCAAAGCAATATTTGTTCACTAAGTATTTCACAACTTACGGTTAGGAGTTCCCTTTAAAACTTAAACGGTGTCTGCTTGTAATCGATTTCTGTGGAAACAGCAAAATCTTCAACTTGTCGCAATGATACAATTCATCAAAAAAAATTCTGCATGAAGGTCCTGCAGTATGTCTGACCTCCCTGATAGCAGATCTTGGAATGACCAACCACACCCTAATCTAAGGCTGCAAGGAATTCTAAAACTCACCCAACCATGGCACCCACTCTACAGAACAATAGTCACCTCTCAATGCACACACATACACCCTACATCAGCCCACTCATGTCTTCCCAAATAAGGACTTGTTCACTCAACTGTAGTTCACTGACTGCATCACAGAACTAACTGAATATTTATTGGATCTCTAAACTCTTGACCAATAAAATAAATGAGGGTAATATAAAAAATACACATGGGTTATTTACAGTACTAGATCACTTGTGACACAGACTAAACAGAGAAGAAGAGAGGGGACATCTCTGCCTTAATCTCAGCTGGTGATGTGAAGTCATCGGTCAGTCCACCTTTCCAGTTGATGCGCCTCTGGCGCAAATGTGCAGATTTTTAGATGAGGCACAACATAAAACTGCCACTGTCGGAGGCCTTCTTGTAATCGACAAGACTCTCCCTTCGAGGTGAAGATATCATCGGCCCTTACCATGAACAAACCTGCACTGAGTTGGGTTTAACAACCTGCTCAGCAACTACTACAAGTTGATGTTCACGATGCCAGGGACTATCTTGCTTGCATGGCTAATCATTGCGAGTGTCCTGTAGTTGCTGCAGTCACCTTGGTCAATCTTCTTGTCAAGGGGGGATATGCACTGAAGTTGTCATAGATGGTGGCCACTTGCCTTCAGACCATATCAGACAGACTGCGTTGTGTATATTCCTATACGGCCTGGAATACCTGCTCATCCTCTGCCGCACTCGTGGTGGATGCTGCCATCAAGGTCCTGTGGCCTGCGGCCTTGTTGTTACCCAACATGGATGACGCTGTGTGTGAGCTGTTGGTTGTGACTGGACGTGTTAAGTTTGAGTCAAAGAGGAATTCAGCATATTGGTGCCATCTGCATAGCACTTCCACTGCTGTCTGCAATGTGACTTCATTGCTGTCCTTGGTATGGGGGGCTTGTGGTCTAGCTTTCACAAGAGCCAGTTTAGCTGTACTGAAAAGCGAGCGCGCGTACATCATGTTGGCAGTAGATTGAGTTCATCTTTGATTAGTTATTGTTTAGTCATTCTTTTAGGTCCCTCTTGCAGGCTTGTTTGACTTCCTTTCTGAGAATGGTAAAGGCTGCAGTTCCAATTGCTTGCTTATTGGTTTCAACAAGCCATAGAGTTTTCTCTGTCAGGTAGGGTTGATTGTGATGTGGGATCTGTGGTCCACAAGCTATTAGAGTCTCTTCGTGGATAACACATGCAATTTCTTCCAGTTTTTTTTATTCATGCAAATCACGGCATTAATAGCAATGTGTGTGATCTTCAGAGCTTTAGTGCTCAGTTTTTGATTGTGTGTGCCACTGGCCTTGGGGCGTTGACCAAACTTAAGTTTCAGGTTGCAGAGAACCAGAAGTCTTTGGTCAGTGTCGATGCAGGCACTGAAGGACTAGCAATCATGCAGATTCCTTTGAACCTTGGAATCTATTAATATGTGGTCGATGGCATTTTTTGCATTGCCTGCTTGGCTAATCCAAGTGACACTCCGAGTGGAAGGTTTTTGGCATCACAAGTGAGCCGCTGTAAGGCTATGAGCCATACAGAAGTCGATCAACCATAACATTACTTGTGAGACTGAGTACGAATACTGCATTACTGTGTTTATTACTGTAAACATATCACATGAACTGTATTCTCCTTTTCAGAGTTGCCATTCTCACATGGGGACCAAGCGATTATCTATTTGGAAGGAAACAACTAACTGGACGTTCCTTGATGGCCAAGCGCCACATACATCTACTTGGATTTCATGTCGTTGAGGTTGGTTTGTAATATTAGAATCAGAATATTTTAATACTTTTTTTTCAGTTTAACTTCAGGTTTGGTCACAATGAGAATGCCAGTGTATAATATTGTAACGCAGTGAATTAGAATGAAGAATGCTATTCATGATAGCCTCTTTCTCAGACTAAGATAACTTGCCATTGGAGAGTGAGACATCGCAAAAAAGGGCAATGCATTTGTGACCCGCACTATCAAAATGAGGAATATCAAGTAAATTTCATTTTTGAGTGTATCATGTACTCACAACAAGCAAATCTCAACATTTGAAATAAAACAAAAACATGATCATACGACCTTCCTGTGCGGAATAATGTGGAATTTTCAATGACCTTGACACTAAATTAAGTTTTTAAAAACGCAACGCGTCACACACTCATTAAAATATTACTTTGCATTAAATGTGATGTATGTATAGAACATGGAAGTTGTCAAGGCCCTGTTGTCTTTCATATTATAGTATTTATTATACAAAAAAAGAGCGATAAATTGTGTTATTTCACATTGGCGTACTGATATTTCAAAATCATACCCCCCCCCTCACTCCACTATATACCTTTTATCTTCAATTCTGCACTAAAATTTGCTGTACTGATTTTATTTCCAGGTATCCTTCCAGAAGTGGAGTAGCTTGAAGTCAGATTGGGAAAGATTGAGGTTTATCAAGCACAAAATTACAAATGCCACAAAACACAGGGTCTGTCAAACATTCTCCCAGGTCTAGTAATTTCACCTTGAGACAGGTAATTCAAAGAATTATTATGCCTAGTGGCTAGTTTTGTTGTTGAAGAAATTAGTCAGCCTTCAGCCGAATGCTTTTTACGCAAAACACTTTAAAGGCAGTGGGACTATTGGTATTTACTCAAAATAAGTTTAAGCATAAAAACTTACTTGGTAACGAGAAATGGAGAGCGGTTGATAGTATAAAACATTTTGAGAAACGGCTCCAGTAGATCCAACCTGAGATCCCAGTAGATCCAACCTGAGATCCCAGTAGATCCAACCTGAGATCCCTGTAGATCCAACCTGATATCCCAGTAGATCCAACCTGAGATCCCAGTAGATCCAACCTGAGATCCCAGTAGATCCAACCTGAGATCCCTGTAGATCCAACCTGGGATCCCTGTAGATCCAACCTGAGATCCCTGTAGATCCAACCTGGGATCCCAGTAGATCCAACCTGGGATCCCAGTAGATCCAACCTGGGATCCCAGTAGATCCAACCTGAGATCCCAGTAGATCCAACCTGAGATCCCTGTAGATCTAACCTGGGATCCCAGTAGATCCAACCTGGGATCCCAGTAGATCCAACCTGGGATCCCAGTAGATCCAACCTGAGATCCCTGTAGATCCAACCTGGGATCCCAGTAGATCCAACCTGAGATCCCTGTAGATCCAACCTGAGATCCCAGTAGATCCAACCTGAGGTCCCAGTAGATCCAACCTAGGATCCCAGTAGATCCAACCTGAGATCCCTGTAGATCAAACCTGGGATCCCAGTAGATCCAACCTGAGATCCCTGTAGATCCAACCTGGGATCCCAGTGGATCCAACCTGAGATCCCTGTAGATCCAACCTGGGATCCCAGTAGATCCAACCTGAGATCCCTGTAGATCCAACCTGGGATCCCTGTAGATCCAACCTGAGATCCCTGTAGATCCAACCTGGGATCCCTGTAGATCCAACCTGAGATCCCTGTAGATCCAACCTGGGATCCCAGTAGATCCAACCTAGGATCCCAGTAGATCCAACCTGAATTCCCAGTAGATCCAATATGCTTCAGTTGAATGTACATTGCACAACAACATTTTCTTATATGAAGATTAAATTTGAGTAAGCAAAGTATTGCCAGATCACTAATAATTTCTATTTTCAATAAACATGATTTTCAGGCTGTCTCTTGAGTATTAGTGAAGAGCATCAATTTTAAAACTGTTGGTTGCATTGGAAAAAAGTTGTCTCACTATGTCAACAAATTGATTGATTTTGGGCTCTAAGGGTCTTATGTACACTGACTACTTTAAGCGAGTTGCGATTGTAACCCTCCTATATAGTGGCATAGTGTTTAGCGACTACACACATCATTAAGTGTTACATTTATATGCTTTGATTTGTCATATATTTTTTTTTAAATCTTAAGACATACACAATAGTTACAAGTTGTACATGGTCTGTCAAGGTTTAAACTAAAGTATAAAAACTGTCGTCAAAAGATGTGTACAACCAGACCCCTGCCAACGATAAAAATATAATAGTTTTGCAAGTTTACCTTATAAAACAAAACGTAAAATCCCGAAAGGCGAGGACAACATGGCTTGATGTTTTTAGTCTGGTCTACACATTCGGCCAAAGTGACACCAAACATGCCTTTAACCCAGCCCCTTTTAAATATCCATTTCTTTGCAAAATACATGTAGTTAAAGTTTGTTCTTAAAAATAATTCAAAAATGTCCTCCTTTTCGTACTTTCGTTTGGTTATATTTGGCTGGGCACTAGTGGACAACTGCAATTCTTGTAAATCTTTTCTCTATAATGAATGCTAACACTACACTGTTTTGTGAGTGATTGTCCGTTACCTACATGCTATCTCTCCTTCCTCTGTTGAATGAATATTTAGCGTTTATGGAGCCTCCAATATCGAGCTTGTGATTGGGCAATGGCAAGATCTGCACGTGCAACGGTGCTTTGAACGTGTAAAACGAATGATCACTACTACAACCTCACAATTTAAACAAAGAGAGTCATCCTCACGGTGATGAGGTTCAAACTTCCATATAAAACTCATCATATTTACATACCAAAGTTATATCAAATAAGCAGCAACCCTCACTTCCAATGAGGCCAATGTTTGGTTTAGCGTTCTTTATTATTGTCTGCACAACGATCAACTCAACCTCCTTCAGCAGAGGTACACACCAATCACTTATTTATACAACAAATAAGAGCCTTATGTTTTCACTTTATAGAAGCACAACAAAATAAAAACCTCAACAAATCCTTCTCAAAACGCTGGAGTCTTACAAAAGTTAAACAGCTACTTGAGCGGAATATTTTTTTTACGGAAATGCTATTTTAACTCGTTTATAATGCGTTTGTTCACCATTTAAATGTAATTTTCATATTTATATACTTCTGAATTTTTGTAATTATCGACCCAAAATTCAGGCCCAAACCTCAAGGTTTTGAAAAATTTAAAACCTGCCTTTGACAGCTCGTGTCAAAATGACGATGCCTCGACGTCATGCTTTGGAGTTTGCTTTGTTATACCTCCACGCTACAACAAAGCGGCTACAAAAAAAATCGGATCTCCCAACTTTGACACAACATGAGTGATTACGTAACGGAGCTTTTCGCGAATCTTGAAATTATTGTTGTCTTACACAATTAAAATCTATTTATGGTCATAATTATAACTATATTTCTTATTGATTGAAAAACATTTTGAATCACATTCAGCTAAGTTCACGTCTTGACATTTTCGCCCAAGCAGGTCTTTAACGGCCTCAACACTGATTTCTTTGAATTTAACAACAATCAAATTATAAATTTCAAAGGAATACTGCACTGATTCGGTGTCATTGTGGCAAGTACATTTTATTAGCACGGCTGATCTCCTCAGTCTCATCATATCCACGAGCTTCTCATCAGGTTGCTTTCTGCACAAATTCTCTTCCACTCTACAAATCGTTTCCGCCCAGCTGGCCATCAGGGCCGACGTCCCGAACTGAGGGTGACCTTACCATCATCAACCTCACTATAGCTATACCCGATCGCAGGGAGCCTACATTCCCTTGTAGGATACCTCCTAGAGGTTTCCTCCTATAGGGCTACATATACTATGGTGTTGCCTACACCAACTTGCTCATTTACTACATTAATTGGACCAGTCTCAGAACCTGCAGATAGGTAAAGTCCTTAATCTGGATCCTCACTCGCTTTCTCACTATCATTATGTCCATTTCTTGGACAACCTCAGGTTCATCACCTATGGGACCTCCCACATTTCTCTTGCTCTCCAGGCTGTAGGGTTTTACCCTCATATGGTTTTAAACCCATCCCACTGGACCACAAAAGCCACTACTGCCACGTTTCAACTGGACTTTATACATCACATCTGACAGTCGCTTGACCACCAAATATGGTCCTTCCCAATGAAGCTGCAACTTGGGGGACCCTTTCGTCTCAATTGTTGAAAAGCCAAACAAACTGGCCTTCCTTCAACCTTTTACCGTGAACCTTTCGGGCATACTATTTTCGTTTATGCCATCTGGCGCTCTGCCTGAGGCACTCCCTAGCTCGGGTGTGAGCCTTATGCAAGATTCTGCAAAAGTTTGCACTGTGTTCTCCACAATAGGACACTAACATCAAATCTACAGGCAAGCTCACTTCCCTCCCTAACATCATCATAATGGGGGAATCACTGGCCGACTCATTGGGAGTGCATCTACAGATGCAAAATGTGCGTATGGTAGGCACTCGTCCAAGTCACTCTGCTGTCGTTTTGGCTCAATCAATAATATGGCCACCATGTTCACCATGCGTTTGTTATAGCGTTCGACCACCCCATCTTGGGGTTATAAGCTGTGGTCCGAGTTTCCGAAATACAAAGTACTACTCTGCACATTTCAGCGAAAACTGATGACTCGAAGTTTGTTCCCTGTGGTCAGAGTGTATCTAACTCCAAGGAAACCCCAAACCGATACACACATTCTTGACAAATGTGTAAGCCTCCATCCATAAACCTCTCGAATGTAGCGGGTGCGTTATACAGAGGCCAAACGCATGCATTCCGCTCGGTACAATCGTTACACACGACAAAGGTTGATATGCTTAACCAAGCGTGAAGATACTTCATCAAGTGTTTCGAGGATAAGGATCCCTGATGGTTACCGCATTCAAACCTCGATAATCGACACACAAGCGATGCGTCCCATCCTTTTTCACTAGAGCTACAGTAGCAGCCCAGGGTCTATCAGAAGGCTAAATAAACCACACTGCTTAAAGTTCTGTGATCGGCGGCCGATTTTATGAAATGCTAGGATTAATCTCGAGTTAGGACGAGTATACCCATCCTTAATCAACGTGGTAGTCCTCACTGACGTTCACATTGCTCCTCCGAGTCTCATATAATTCGTACAAATAGGCCGTTGTTATCAACCTTGTCAACACCTATAGACCTGACTCATAAGCACCTATAGTTAACCTCAACGGTTTCCACAGTCCCGACCATGGTACCCTTTCGCACCACTCGTGCCTCATTACTGTGAGGTTTATAACCAATGATCTGAATAAAGTTATACCTCATTTGGCCAATTAGGCTCCACCCTCAACATGGCATGAGACTGGGCCGATACCTCATTCCCTTGTGCACAACCAAACCATGTCACCACGGCCTAACACCCGAATGGTATTTCAGTGGTTTCTTTTCGGCGACCACTATACTCTGTTATTGGCTCTAGCTACTTGTGCACTCGTTATCCATTCAATTTCAGCAAGGCTCTTGGAAAATCTAAGTTCACTGGTTATACGTATACTCCAAGAAGAAAAAAACAAGACACACATTTTGGAATTACTGCCACAGTCTGAAAACAAACTGATTTATTTTGTGCCGGATACCGAATTGGGCATATACCGGACACAAGAAAACAAGCGGGGTACACCTGACCCCTAAACAGGATGCACTTGCACCCGAACCTGGGTTCAATTTGACCCAGAAGTTAGCTGCATATCACCCACAAACCCAATATAATTGTAGGCCTACACCAAATCAACTTTACTGTGTTTTGTAGAAATTATTAATTTGTTTAATTACACAGAGTATATGATAGTTGTGCTTCAACCGATGATACTTTAGTTGAGTTGGAGTCATATAGCCTCATGAAACCTTCGAACGCCATGGCAACAAAACCAATTAACAATTCCATTTTGTTTATAATACGTATTATTGTTAAATAAACGCCAATTTCGGGGTAAGTGGCTGTTTGAACCCTTCATAGTATGCCATTGCAGTCACTTGAAGAAGAAAAACAGCCACTAAGAACATAGTGTCAAATAACAGGTGGAGTAAGTGGGATGGCGGTGGGAAAAATTGTCACATCTAACCACGTTGAAAGACTGACGAAGTGACGGATATAATAAGATCGCCGATACAAACATCCTGATGGGCGGGCACCACATTGATTGGTTAAACAAAATTCACCGATGTGCAACTTGTTAGATTGTAACACCGCATGCCCCAGAAACCTAGCAATGATTTTTTGCAAACTGCCATTGGTGCACAGGGAAAAAACAATTAAAAATTGCTTGTAAGAAAAACGCCTCTGTTTGAGCACCTGCGCATAGTGCAACATTGTTGCAATACGTTGTTTGTGAAAAAAGACAGTGCAACAACAACTAACTCATATTTTCGAGGAACTAACTCTAGTTTCGGGAAACTAGCTATATTTCGAGAAACTAACTTTATGTTGCAAACATTGGCGATGTCGCAAATATCTTTGCAAACATCTTCAGGGCCACCGTACTATTTTCGGGAAACTAACTATATTTTCGGGAAATTAAGGACTGAGTAAACCTCAACGTTAGTGGTGCACAGTCGTGATTATTACCCGTAAGTTGCACTGAGCTCCTAAGTATTATTGTCATTCACAGAATGTTGTTGCGATTCATGCAATAGACGCCCACGTAGTCGTAAAAAATATTCGAATCAGGGAAATAAAACATACAGCTGTTGAACTGGGCCCAATTTCATAGAGCTGCTTTAATGGTCGAGTTTGTGCTTAACGGGTGCACCTAGCAAGTTTTTCATTTCATACCATTGCTTAAGCAAGGTTTTTTGCTTACATAGGTAAGCAAACAAAAAGGGTCCATAAAGCCTCTATTTTGCTTAAGCACCCTATTCACACAGCGCAAAGTGCAACACTCATTGCAAACGATGTTATTGTGCCGGCACAGCGGTGATTGTACGTGCGTTTGTATGGTAGGTGTAGCGAATAAACGAGTGTCTAAAATGCTTCAGAATCATGCTGTACAATGTATTATCTTCTTGTTTACTTTCAAGTTAGTGTGTAAACCTTTCGAGGGGCACTTTGAACCATTACAAATAATACATATCAGACACAGAAGGTGATGAATTTTTTTTTATCGCCACTCGAGTGCACTCCCCATTTATTTCGCCTGCCATTTTGTCAGCACCTTCTTTTTCGCTTAAGCAAACGATCTAAAATGTTGCGCGCGCAGTTTGTTTACGTGCTTAAGCTAGCAACCGCTGGTGAAATAGGTTTACGCTTAAGCAATTTTTGTTGCTACGTTAAGCCAACATATTTGCTTACCGTTAAGCAGCCCTAGGCCATGCACACAGTGCAAAATACACTGCCTTCTTCGGTTTTGCTTAAGCAAACGATCTAAAATCTCTGCGCGCAGATTGTTTACATGCTTAAGCTCGTGTACGTTTAGCATGGAATCCGAATGGTTTTAAGCAATTATTTTTGCTACGTTAAGCGAAAAAATTTGCTTACCGTTAAGCAGCTCTATGAAATTGGGCCCTGGTCTTAATTTGCTCTAACACTCGTAATAGTATCTGGAAATTTTGTTTAAAGGACCATCATGACCCTTACACACCTTTATACTGCAGCAGAGAGAGACAATGTCTGGTTGTAATAGGGGAAACGGGACGTTTCATCTCAAAGCTATTTATCCCAATAGTTTCGGCGACCGTTTCATCCCAATGCACTTTCGTCCCAGGTATACCGTTTCATTCCAGTGCCGTTTCATCCTAATTGAAACTCAATACAGTATGCTTGGTTGAGTAAACACTTGTGGGTTTGGGGATGGAGACGGGAATGGCATAGTCTTGGTTCCAAGACCATTGGTGTTGCGCGGTCACAAACAACCAACGTTCCAAAAACTGTACACGCTTGTAATGAACGAACGCTAGCGGGCGCTCTGTTTCTCTGATTTCCGGATCTCACCATGTCTGTAGCCGTGTCCGAAACGGCGACTTCGGCTACAGCTACGGCGAGATCGCGCGCGTCTGCTATTCTTCAACACTGGTAGACGCGCTGATCTAGACGTAGCTTTAGCCGAAGTCGTCGTTTCGGACACGGCCTGTGCTCCGAGATCATTGATCTCCAGTCTCCAGTATAATGGAGATCAATGTCTGAGATCTAAATCAGATAAACAGAGCGCCCGCTAGCGTTCGTTCATTACAAGCGTGTACAGTTTTAGCCGTGCATAGATCGGAATGTTGGTTGTGTGTGACCGCGCAACACCAATGGTCTTGGAACCAAGACTAAGGAAGAGACTATGAAAAGCTGGTCTTAATTTGCTCTGGCACTGGTAGTATTCGGGGACCATGACATGACCAAGATAATATTAATGTGGGAACGGATTCGTGCGAACTAAAATCACCAATGGTCTTGGAACCAAGACTATCTCTTCCTTCGCACCGTACCATGGTCCTCAAGTTACTCCCCGCTTCGAATTTTTCTACTACACGTGGGATTGCATATAGAATATATTTGTTTCCCGAAAATAGAGCTAGTTTCCCAATAATAGAGTTAGTTTCTCGAAAATATAGAGTTATATTATAGGACGTCACACAGGGCAATTTACAGGCAACCAGTTCCAGGCATTCCAGGCAATCTCCAAGAAGAGAATCCCTTCATATTTGAATGTCCACATTTTTCTCGTGGATCGTAAGACAATGTTCATTAAATGACTCTTGATCCTGTACCATGCACTGCAGTTGGTTGCCTCCAAGTTGCCTGTAAAAGTTGCCTCGTGTGACAAGGCCATTAGTTTCCCGAAATAGAGTTAGTTGCTGCAGTTTGTCTTTTGCTTTTGATATTTATTAGTTTTGGCCCTGTTGGCCGCCCATAGCAGACCGCCACCGTAGGTAGACTTGGTTCCAAGCCTGTGATCGTGGCTTTTAGAGTGTTACGAATCAATCGTGGCTTTTAGAGTGTTACGAATCAAAGGCTCAGGCTTGAGGTTTTCAGGCTTGAGGTTTTCAGGCTTGAGGTTTTCAGGCTTGGGATTTTCAGGCTCAGGTGTGACGGCCTCAGCGCTCCAGCGGTCTCAGAGCTCCGGGTGACGTCACCGGAGATTTCGGCACGCACTAATCACGGTCTCAGATCTCTGGCGTGCCAAGCTCTCCGGGATGACGTAGCATGCTGTCGTTGCGGGCGTGAGTCCCCATCCGCCCCCCCCCCCCCCACCGCCACAAATAAATCTTCGAGACCTGTTTTGTTATCGTACGAGTGCTTTTCCGAGGGGCAACCCAAACCACAAACCCTTTTTTGGCTTTCAGAAGAACCTTCTTTGTAATTCCCACTCCTCAAATACTTATTATAAACGTGATTACTTTTTAAATACTTTTCACAATACTGTCGCATACGCTCCACTCGTTCACCACACGATATGGGTGCTGCCATGACAGCTACTAGAGTAGACTTGTGGACAAGTCGTTTATGGTGCCATGCAGTGAGATAGTCGAGTTGCAGCGAACTGCTGGTTGCGCGACTACTACGAGCTGCCTGGAGTCGGGCAGCGCAGTAGTTGCGCAACCAGCAGTTCACGCGCGGAGAGCACCGCTGCAACTCGACTATCTCACCGCGTGGGACAATAAACGACTTGTCCCTAAGTCTACTACGAGAGTGTACTCATGGTGGATCATGGGGTAGTCTTGGTTCCAAGACCATTGGTGTTGCGCGGTCACACACAACCAACATTCCGATTATGCACGGCAAAAACTGTACACGCTTGTAATGAACGAATGCTATCGGGCGCTCTGTTTCTCTGATTTTAGATCTCACCAGACCATAGAGTTATATATAAGAACTAGGGAGCGCACTGGCCTATATACGCGCCCGGCATGCGCACTGGCGGCCATTTTCTAAGTTGACAAAACTGGCATCTCATAGCGTGTGTTTGTGCGGCCATTTTGTAAGTTGAACAAACAGCATCGCGTGAGCGTTCAATAAAAAAAAAATCAAACGTGTATTTCATATTCAATGCGCGTGCAGAATGACGCGCTTGTCATCTTGCGGTCTTGTGGCGTTTGTGCACGAATGATCACTCGTGCGCCCTCTAGTTCTTATATATAACTCTATGCACCAGACATAGTGAGATCCAGAAATCAGAGAAACAGAGCGCTCGCTAGCGTTCGTTCATTACAAGCGTGTACAGTTTTTGCCGTGCATAACCGGAACGTTGGTTGTGTGTGACTGCGCAACACCAATGGTCTTGGAACCAAGACTAATCTTGGGGGAAATAATAATGCACGAGAACAAACGTGCGTCGTCTGCTTTTTGTGTGGGAGGCATTATATTATATTTTGATTGTAAAAAAAAATTAAACACCACCACAAAACACATGTTACGGCAAAACACATGTTACGGAATAACCGCGATCTCTCAGACTTGAAATCAAGTCTAACACGGGGTCCCCTGACCAAAGATTCCTTGACGTCTCTTGTTAAAAATCTAAATTCGACAGAGCCTAGTCGGAGATTTTCGGGTCTGGGAACCAGACTACCGCTCTACAAGATCTTTAGTGTATGTC
Source organism: Asterias rubens (assembly GCF_902459465.1). Taxonomy (NCBI): domain Eukaryota; kingdom Metazoa; phylum Echinodermata; class Asteroidea; order Forcipulatida; family Asteriidae; genus Asterias; species Asterias rubens. Next base: position 11,619,772 of record NC_047064.1, on the reverse strand, counting down.
ATGTATAATGCTTGATACGCACACTCTTGATCTTCTATAGTCTTGGTTCAAGACTCTCCTGGATTTGTCACAAGAGGGCGCGCTATCACCCCAACGTGCTATCAACCACCAACCGCGGTTCTCGCTCGGGTGATGATAGCGGTTCGTGGTTGATATAGCGCGTTGGGGTGATAGCGCGCCCTCTTGTGACAAATCCAGGAGAGTCTTGAACCAAGACTAGATCTTCTACTGTTCACATACTACATACGTACGTACGTGATGTCCTCCTAGCTACTAACTAGCACTCTGCGAACTGTGTAGCACGAGAGCAGGTTCTTAAAGAAGTAGGCAGTTAATCATCAAAATTGTCTTCCCTCTTTATTATTCGATTCTTGCTGACTTTTCGGCAGTATGCCTGGAGTAATTAAGTTACCAGCTGATGAAGAACTAAATACACCCGTGCTTCCTTTGACATCATCTGCATTACGGGGTGGTGCACATCATTTCGCACGACAGTGTGATAAACCTAACAAGGTAATTGCAAAGTTTTGGGCCCCCCCCAAAAAAAAGGCCGAAGTGCAACAATGCGGTGAGACTTGGTGCTTTTATATTTTATTCATGGTAAAAAAAAAGTTTCTGTATTGTGCCACCACTTTTTCATTCGATATGAAGTAATATACTATATAGTATCTAATTTACCTCAATAATGAGAATTTCCCTTTTAAATTTTGTAAAAAAGAGTGAAAAAGTGGTGGCGCCATACCTACTTTCTTAATTAAAAGTTATCCATGGTATGGACGTCCTGTTTTCAAAGATTATAGATTACCGAATGCGAAAGATGCAGAACTCGAGCTGAAATGTGAAATCCCTCTGGATGCCATTTTTAGGCAAGTACCTCTTGATACAAATAGATCAGCATGATCAGTGCAGATAATGACCATTCATCCTATGGATGGAAAACAAAACATTCACTTGCTGAAATGGCGCCCACGCATATTTCACGGGGTGACCTCATACAAGTTTTCAAAGTGATGCATGGGCCCCAGGATGTTCATCCACACAAGCTATTTGACATGTCAAGAAATGTAAAGGGACTGAACGGGTCATGACTTGAAGATAAATAAAGAACGCAGTACAATTAGAATTCGCCAGAACAACTTCGCACAGAGCAGAGTCTGAAATGTTTGGAAAAAATAACAGGCTGCAGTTGTTCATTCCCCATCAACAAACGTCTTCAAAAATGGCATTGACGACTACCTCCTCACCAAAAACATTGACATGTATAGCTTGCAGGATGTTCACCACAGGATATGGAAATATATATGTACAATCACTTCTGCTCTACACATTTGACTTGGCTACTTCCATTGCATTCAGTACTTTTGCAGTAAGTTTTGTGTGAATATGGATGGGCATTTTATAAGGCTTTATTTAGCCTTCATTATGCCGAGCCCGAATCTACAGGTAAACTTTCCAACATGCGCTAAAGCTTCAGTTCTGCATCTTGCGCCTTCAGCTTCGGCGCACTATAATCTTTGGTATACATTAGACCCAGTAACTGGCTCGCACAGGGTACCAGTATTTTGTGGTTCCCAGACGGGTGGACATGTGTTTTGTACACAAAGCTTGGATCGCATATTTTTTCTCTTTCTATGACGAACGGACGTGTGCAGATAATGGGTTAATCACCGACGTTCGGCCTGGAAAAAAAAAAATCAATGATCCAGACCCACAATGCACTGCAATGGTTGTAGATAGGCATGAAGAGATTGATGGTCCAGCGGATTGCTCAAAAATCATCATTTTTTAGCCAGAAAAATTTCTGCGAGTACAATTTCATGCTTGGTGTTACATCTCAAACATATAGAGAGGCCAGTTGGCACTTTTGAAGGTAATGCGTTGGATATTTCCGTAATTTGGGGCATTTTTGGTGAGACATCCATGAAACGTTGCCTTTTATAAACATCATTCAACTATCGAATAGGTATAACACCCCAGGGGTCAATAAGTTTTGTGAGCAAGTGTTGGGGAGGACGGGTATCTGACACAGAGATAACAGAAAATAGTGTAGTGACTTATTGCTATTTATTTTGCAACATGCAACAGCAGTTGACTTTCGCCATGTGCTTCAGCTTATTTCATGGGCAATGCCATCTTGTTTTTGGAAGTCCACATGTGAACATGCACAGTTCTTTGCTCCACCATCGGTTTCATAACTTCCGTTAAGTTTCTTTTAAGGGTATTCAGGAAAACCCTATTTGACTGCACTATTTGTACACTACCCGACTTCACTCCGAGTACTTTGTGGACGGATTTGAGCACCATTTGTCTGTGGAAAATCAGAAAAATTCCTAGTTGCAATTCGTTCGGTTTGATTCTTTGGAGTACATGCACTGCACTAGTTGGCTCTACCACATTTTGACCATCGCCCGTGACTGACTCCTGGAAGAGTGGATGGTCATCTTTGTTGACTTTCTCAGTGCTTTTGAGTAAGTAAATTGACAGTTTTTATATTTACTTCATTGGTGACCCTGAATTTTGAGAGCCAACCTTGTTCCCACGGAACATTTGCTTGTGTGTGATCTCGACTCACGAGTCATCCACTTGATTTGTCTGCTACATCTTGTGTACTATAATCGACTATGGCCACTAAGAAACCAGATGTTGAGGACATTCCCGTGGCTGTACCAATACCACTTGCTGGGGTTAGTCTGAAGCTGCCCCCTTTTTGGCAAAACGACCCCACATTGTGGTTTGCACAAGTCGAAGCACAGTTTCAAACCAGAAGGATCACCTCACAGGCGACCAAGTTTGCTCACATTGTGGCCTCCCTTCCACCCGATGTTGCACAGGAAGTCCGCGACCTTCTCATTGACCCTCCTCAGGCACACCCATTCCCGTTTTGATCGTATTCTCACAGTGTTGTCTTCTGCCGTGCGTACGTGTATACATTTGCGTGCAAGACGCAAGATGTAAGACGCACTTAATTTTATGTCACTGTATCTTGACTGCACAGCATTAACACGCAAACGCACTGCAAGGTGCATTTGCGTGTTGTGTATGCATTGCAGACTGTGAGAATACGATCAAAACCGGGAATTCTTTTACGTCATCTAGCCTACAGCAATATAATAATTTTAGCAGCAAAATCGGGGAGACATTGCAACAAAGGCCCCAACGGTGCAGCTACCATTCTGAAAAAATGCCCTTAGCAAAATCCCACTTATAGTCGTCAATCTTCAAAGACACTTATCACTAAAAAAGCCCAACACTCAAAATTGGCACAGTAGGGAGCCTTCAATTCACCTACAGTACTGTACATGGACGCAATGTATGCAAACATGACGTTTTACAAACTGACCACGTGGACGGAAAATCGGGGGGGGGGGGGAATCTCTGACGAATTTTCCACAAAGTTTGCCGTGCTACGGAGACTTATCAGCTTGCATAACGTGGCCTTACATTGTTTACAAAGCTATTATTTCAACAAGATTCAAACCAATTTAATTGTGTACATGTCTGTATAACATTCTGTATGCTGTTTTATTTCCACTTGACCGTTCATGACAAGCTAAGAGTGGGTGCCGAGTTTGCAAGATGCTGAGTTCGTGGGTGCCGAGTTTGCAAGGTGCCGAGTTTGCAAGATGCTGAGTTTGTGGGTGCTGAGTTTGCAAGGTGCCGAAGTGTCCGGTATTCGACTGTAACTACTAGCAGTCTCTCAACAGATTACCAGCAGACTCACAACTCAATAAGGGAAGCAATGTGTGGTGAAGAGGTTTTCAACTAGTGGTTTAAACCTGCCGAAGCCTGGTTTTTGATAATTTTACCAAGACGAAGTCGAGGTAAATTAACATGCACCAGGCCTCGACGGGTTTCAAAACCACTAGTTGAAAACCGATTCAACACACTTTGAGACCCATTCATAAATACCTTTTTGGTCAAAAAACATCAACACTTTTTGTCAAAAAGTAAAATAAATGCAAAAATTATTTTGTTTGATTATTTCTTTCAACACAACACCCCTCCAGCTATGAAATGGTAAGGCCCTCGGGTAAACAACTCCTTATAAGGAGATTGTTGTAAGCGTCGCGCACATCGCGTGATGTGGCACAACTGTCCCGGCTGTTGCTCTCGACCAATAGGAATGAAGAAACTGTCCTTTAAGCACAGGTGCAAGCTCGAGTGTCACGCCCATTATCAAAGGTTTAAACACCCACACGTGACGCGCTCTCCACCACTAGGAATAGCAAAACTGTCTTAGGTATTTATGAATGAATTTTAAGGCATTCAAAATTCGGCAGCTAGGTTAATCACCTTAACACGCTATGTAAACCCGCTTCACTAATCTTACAGCTGCATTGACTACCAGTAAAATCCAGGATAACTTTGAAAATATTGAAATGGTCCCGGTTTACCTCCAAGAATTAATTAGCAAACATCAACCATCAAGAACTCTCTTGCTCCAGCAACAAAGATCTTCCCACTCCGCATTCTCAACAAATCATATATTCAACGTGCCCTCCAATTCACTGCACCTGAACTATGGAACAATCTTCCACACCACATCAAAAACTGCTCTCCCTGGAACAAGTTGAAACTTAAAACTCACCCAAAGTGCATTTTGAGACTGTATTTGAAGGAGAGGAAGGTCACGGGATCCAGATTGCTTGTTGTGTTGTACCTTTTGTTTTTCCTTCTGTTGATCCTTTCTCTGCTTGAATGCTTTGCTGTGGAGATGTTTGAAGTCGAGCAGGCTGTCCACCATTGGAAGATTGGATCGAATGCATCAGTTGTACAACAGCACACTCTAAGGTGTACTGCAATAGATCTGCAAAGCCTTAATGTCTTGGCCACTGATGTTACGGGTTCATTACGAATGAGACTCAAAGGAAAGAGACAATGGCTACTTGACTTGTTTTAAAAGAACTCTTTGGGTCAGGTTTAGTCCAATAGTATGAGGTAGCATTACACATTCAAGTAATACTTGAGTATGAGTAGCAATTTACATTGTAAGTCTCTTGTGGGCAGAATATAAGATGAGTGGTATACTCCAACATCTCTTTTCTTTTTTAAAGGGACACCCCTGCTTCGTTGGGCTATTTGTGTCACAAAGTGAATTGGTTAGAGAAATTACTATGTTTGCGTTTCAGAGTATGAATAAGTTTGAATTATCCAGCGCTTTTCTGAAAGATTCGCGAAAAGCTCTGTTACGTAATCACTCATGTGACTTCATAGTTGGGAGCTCCAATTTGTCTTGCCACTTTGTTGCAGCGTGGAAGTATCACAAAGCAAACTCCCAAGCATGACATCAAAGCATTGTCCTTTTGACAGGCACCATCAACGGCAGAAGTGATTTTAATTTTTCAAAGCCTTAAGGTTGTTGCCTGATTTTTTATTTGATAATTACGAAAAGTTCAGAAGTGAACAAATATCAAAATTACATTTAAATGGTGAACAAACTCATTATAAACAAGTTAACATAGCATTTCGGTTAAAAACATTCCGCTCAAGTAGATGTTTTTAAAACCTTAGTGTGTAGATGAAATGCAATTCTTTTGGGATGATGTCGTCAAAGCCATTATACACCTGCGGGACAGAAACAAAAAGTTCACAGATTTACAAATAATTTACAGGGTAAACCCTGTAAATTATAAGGTAATAGTGAAAGACTTCTCTTGAAATATTATTCCATGAAATGCTTTACTTTTTGAGAAAACATTAAAACAATTATCAATTCTCGTTATCGAGAATTACTGATTTATTTTAAACACATGTCATGACACGGCGATACGTGCAGAAATATTGGTGGGTTTTCCCGTTATTTTCTCCCGACTCCGATGACCGATTGAGCCTAAATTTTCACAGGTTTGTTATTTTATATATAAGTTGTGATACACAAAGTGTGGGCCTTTGGACAATACTGTTTACCAAAAGTGTCCAATGGCTTTAAATCAATTGTGGGCAAGAGTAAGATGAGATAGAAGTGCATTTTTTGTTTTATTGTTCAACCTCCATTCTTGACTGAAAGACGAGGTTAGAGATGATCTTTCTGAAGTAGATTGTCAACATCGGTTATGTACTGGTACTCCATATTTTCAATTTTGAATTAGTGTAATTCAAAACCTGATGACATCATTACATTTACCATCTTGAGGTTGGGGTTCAATTGTTTGCCTTTCAAGATTCATTGTTGCTAAATTTAAAGGTCATTTAAACTTGGATCAGCTGTCCAGAAGATTTCTTAATATTTGTTTTTTATGTATTAGGAGTTTATGCTCTGCAAGGAAGAAGAGAAAGATCCCAGGAAATGCTTGAAGGAGGGTCAGATGGTGACGGAGTGTGCCTTCAGCTTTTTTAGGCAAATTCAGGCTTCTTGCAGTGAGTCTTTCACAGACTACTGGACTTGTCTTGACTACAGTGAACAAAAATTCCATCGGTAAGGAGTTTTTTTCACTGTTACTAAACATGTGTATATGTATTGGGTAATCGTTTTCACTCTTACTATACATGTGTACATGTATGGGGTAATCGTTTTCACTCTTACTATACATGTATACATGTATGGGGTAATCGTTTTCACTCTTACTATACATGTGTACATGTATGGGGTAATCGTTTTCACTCTTACTATACATGTATACATGTATGGGGTAATCGTTTTCACTCTTACTGTACATGTGTACATGTATGGGGTAATCGTTTTCACTCTTACTATACATGTATACATGTATGGGGTAATCGTTTTCACTCTTACAATACATGTATACATGTATGGGGTAATCGTTTTCACTCTTACTATACATGTATACATGTATGGGGTAATCGTTTTCACTCTTACTATACATGTATACATGTATGGGGTAATCGTTTTCACTCTTACTATACATGTATACATGTATGGGGTAATCGTTTTCACTCTTACTATACATGTGTACATGTATGGGGTAATCGTTTTCACTCTTACTATACATGTGTACATGTATGGGGTAATCGTTTTCACTCTTACAATACATGTATACATGTATGGGGTAATCGTTTTCACTCTTACTATACATGTGTACATGTATGGGGTAATCGTTTTCACTCTTACAATACATGTATATGGGGTATTCATTTTCACTCTGCTATACGTGTATACATCATTTTCACTCTTACTATACATGTGTACTAAGCTTAATGTGTACATGTATGGGGTATTCATTTTCAACACGCTATTAAAGACAGTGGACACTTGGTAATTGTCAAAGACTAGTCTTCACACTTGGTGTATCTCAACATATGCATAAAATAACAAACCTGTGAAAATTTGAGCTCAATCGGTAATCGAAGTTGCGAGATAATAATGAAATTAAAAAACACCCTTGTCACACGAAGTTGTGTGCGTTCAGATGCTTGATTTCGAGACCTCAAGTTCTAAACTTGAGGTCTCGAAATCAAATTCGTGGAAAATTACTTCTTTCTCGAAAACTATGTCACTTTAGTGGGAGCCGTTTCTCACAATGTTTTATACCATCAACCTCTCTCCATTACTCGCCACCAATTAAGGTTTTATGATGATAATTATTTTGAGTAATTACCAATTGTGTCCACTGCGTTTAATGAAATGCCACAATCTGGTGTACAGTGGGCAAAAATGAGATTATGCACACAATTAACATTTCAATTTTTTGTTGGTAATGATCAAACTTCTACAAGGCATTTTTGAGCATGTAGATTTCAATAGTCATGTTGTTTTAAATGTCTTTGATGTCATCATAAAGTTAAGTTGTGGTTGTTCTGTGGTAATATTATTTGTATTAATTGGCAAGGCAGTTATGCCATCGTGGTTCTTGTTTATTTTCAGATACATGAAGTCATACATTACTGATAGATGCACTATTTTTGCAGTGACACAACAATTTGTTCTTGCAGTGACCCAGTCAAATGGGGTCAAGAAGGAATAACTAAACATTCATTACATTGTATGTCATTCCAGATATGATAATTTTGTGAAATACATATACAATGCAGAATGAGGGATCTGCTGTTTTATGCTAAAAATAAACGAGAAACGTATGCTTTAATTAAATTGAATTTGCTATGAAATGGTTCTGTTTATGTTGTCAGTTGCCGTAAAACGCAGGGGAAATTTGACAAGTGTGTTTTGGATAATCTTGGTTGGGTTCGACCTGAATTAGGAGAAATTAACCAGGTAAGTAAAGTTAGTGAGTGTTCAGTGTAGTTTCAGAATAAAAGTATAATTAACTAGAGATGTTAAAACAAAAGAGTTGACAACCCAAGTGCAATGAGGAAATATTCCAGACTTTCAAAGGTGAGAAAAACCTACATTTGGTAAGATTGTTCGCTGGATTACAAAGTTGCACAAATGTGATGCGAGCGAGCTAGATTAGTCGTATGTCTGCAATTTCATTACGGAGAAACAAGTCAAAACAGGACAACAAGGGTATCATTTTCAAAATATTTTTGTTTGTAGATTCAAATCCCAAAATATCTATATTTTAGATTGGAGATCATCAAGGGATTAAAGTTAGCATGGGAATAAAGTTGGGTGATGTACACGGTGAGAGAAAGAAATAAACCAAAAATTGAAAACATTGTTTGCGTGGGTTTGTTACACAAGTTCTCTCGACTTTGTTGTCATCGCTCAATGGCAAAAATACTTCAATAGTGATTGAAAACAATCACAACATTACTTTGAAAATGAATCTGAGTGCCTCTGTTACATACATATAACTTCTACACCTCAAACCCTTTGCAAAATCATACACATCACATAAACACTTGTGTGAAAACACCAATAAGTTTATCGCGAAAAAGTGGAGATCACCATTACTGTGTGTATTGTGCGTGCGATACATGGTAAATTACAATACAGTCTGTACATACACACAGAACAAATAGCAACTCGTACTTCACATGCGTTGTGATGTTAGGACGTTCGACCTTTAAACCCTTGGAGGGGAATTTTGCGCTATCTTAAGACTGTTGTCATGTCAAGATTGTGCTGTTTGCTGCATGTTAATCGCTTGTTGATAACTAAAATTTAAACTAATCAAACTTCAAAGGCGTTCGCCAGCAACCAAAGTTATACGCAGGGCATGTGTGCGATGTATTTGCGCAGTAAAGAAGGGTTTTAAACCCATTTCTTTTTTTTCAGTAACTCAAATCTTTTGGTGTTTCTCCTTTCACAACTTTTGAACAAAAGGTTGTATAACAATGAAGTTTTAAAGTATTAAAGCACAGCTTTTCCTCTTTTCAGATGTATAAACAAATTAAAAATGACAAGAGTCGACAAACAACTTATTTTGCTAGATCGCATCACAAATAAAAATTCTTCATGTTAAAAGTGAAATATTTACATTCATCAATAAACAGATGACAAACTTCACAGTTTAATTTTTAGAATTTGAAAGTTTTGTACACTAAAATACCTTGCAGTTAAAAAATGCATTTTTAAACAGTGTATTTTAATCTATTTATTCCCAAGGTTACAATTGTTAAGACTGAAAGACCTCAACCTGAGTCATTGCTGAGGCCCAAGCCTGAACCAACGTATATACCAGAGATTGAACCAGGCAATGTTCCAGCTTCCAAGCATGGATCAAGGTTTTTCTTTTGGGGTTAACACATTTCCAGGTTGTATCATAATTTTAGTGTGACGGCAGTTATTGGCTGTATGGCTTCTGACTGGAACCCCTGATCAAAGATATTGATAAAATAGGGAGACCTTCAACATAGGGCTATATAGCTCACTTGGTAGAGCGCCGGCACGTTAATCCGGAGGTCATTGGTTCAAATCTCAGTTCACTCTAGTCATTTTTGGTTCACTCTAGTCAATTCTTTGTTCAACCCCAAAAATAGTTTAGATGTTTTCACCATTTTCTCAATGTTTCTTGTTTGAATTATATGCTTTTGTTTCTCATTAAATCAGTTTTTTTCAGACAGATAAGATTTATTTAAAAATATTAATAATGACTTTCTTTGAGCTTACATATTTTAACTTGTTAACGCGCTGTTACCGGTTAAATCCCTTTCAGAAAGACAGTTGTAAGCGAAAAATATAAACAGCATGACTACACAGTTTTCAGAATGGAAAGAAGGACTCTTGAGTGTGCTACTGTACCTGTTTATTAGGGGTTGCCATTAGCAAAAGAAACAGGTATAAGTTAATGTGTACAATGTGTTCAATTTATCACTAAATTAAGTGATGTATGAAAGGTTATCAACCAGTCACCATTTGGGTGGGGTTCTCCTCCCCTACCGGTCACCATTTGTGTGGGGTTCTCCTCCCCTACCGGTCACCATTTGGGTGGGGTTCTCCCCTACCGGTCACCATTTGGGTGGGGTTCTCCTCCCCTACTGGTCACCATTTGGGTGGGGTTCTCCTCCCCTACTGGTCACCATTTGTGTGGGGTTCTCCTCCCCTACCGGTCACCATTTGGGTTGGGTTCTCCTCTCATACCGGTCACCATTTTGGTGGGGTTCTCCTCCCCTACATGTATATCTCGACTGAATCATAAGAATACATAAATGGGCTTGGTCTTTGTCCAATTGTTGTATTTTGACCGAAAACCCAATTAAATTTGTATTCTTGCTTACTTGAACTTAAATCATCAATGCAAAGAAAACCGACGCCGATTTCACAAGGCAATAAAAATCACCACAAGACAAATTGTCAATGTTACCAAAGTGATTTGTATTGTGACATCACACTTTACTGAGCAGCTGCAATTGATTTGCAGTAAAAATCAATCTTAGCTCTTTGTGAAATCGGCCCCAGGTCTTCACACTTTTACTCACTCGGTCATGAAAATATATTGGAATGAACCATTATACATAAAATAAGAGAAATGTGTCAGATATGGAAAACGTTTGTATTACCATGGTTTGTATTTCCATCACTTCCTCGTTTCCAAGTGACATGAAACACAGCTCAAAAAGAGATGCATTGCATCGAAAGGTTTCCAAACTTAACTAAAACATTTATTTTCTATTCCGGTGAGCACAAATCAAATATGAAACCAGTGGTAAAATATCTTCATAAGGTGCTTTCTGTGGATAATCCAGATACAAAGCATTCTACAAAAACAAAAACAGTTGTTGAAAGTTACCAGTTAAAGAAAAGTAAATTTGGTTTAATTAAAATTAGAATTTTGGGGGAGTTGTGTTTTTGAGTGATATAATATTATGAGAATGATTTACGTGTTAAAATAAATTGTTATCAAAGACCGTTTGATTGTCTTGTTTGTTTGCCTTTTAGGCACATTGAGGAACCTGTGATTGATAATTAGCTTTAAAAATGCTGTTTATTAGGTGTGTTGTTGGAATGGCCAGAGAGCGAGTCCCGGGGCTATTTGTTGCCATGAATGGCGCACACACCAAGGGCATTTTGCGACTTAAAGGGCGCGATGCCTTGGATTGGTCGAGTTGGTCTTTGAAAAGCGTCTGTAACCGTTGGTTATAAAATGCGTATGGTTAGAAAGATGATTTCAAAGTAGAATACAATGATCCACACAAATTTGCCTCAAAATTGTTTTCCTTTTTCTTTGCGATCTAACATGGTCGGCCATTTATGGGAGTCAAAAATTTGACTCCCATAAATGGCCTACCGTGTTAGTCGATGAGGTAAAAGGAAAACCACACAATTTCGAGTGATACCTGTGGGGATCGTTATATTCTGTTTTTAAAATATCTTTCTGCATTTTACAACAAACGGTTACAAACGCTTTTCAAAGACCAACTCGACCGATCTAAGGCAACATGTTCCTTTAAAGGGGTTGTTCTAAAACCCCCTCGACCCAACGACGTCCGCCCCGTGTTCGAAGAATGTCCCAATTCCGAATGCATAAAATGTCGCTTTACGGCCGAGTAAGAATTCAGTCCCCGATTTAGAATTCACAGTGTGTGATCCGTGACGCAACTTCCTTCCACGACTAGGCTTGACTTCAAGTCTGAGACTGCGGTTATATTTATCTGCATCAGCCACACAGAATTGGGAGTATTTACTCTCCGCTTCCGCACGACAAGTGCACACCGATTGGGGACCCCAAACACGTCCGTGTGGCCATTCGGTCGGTCGGGTCATGGAGGTAGAATTCTACCTCCATGGTCGGGTCTACAACCTTGAGCTCCGCTTAGAGCAACTAGTAGTACCATAGTACACAGGACGGGAGCGATCGGCCGGAAATGGATCCGCCTGTCCATCACGTAATGAGTTGGCCGTAATCGTACTCGGGCGGTAAACGCAGGTTTCCAGTTGGGATAATAATCTCGGATCGGCGAAGAGATACACGTGGAAATGCCGCGTTTTTTTATCTGTACATCGTAATTGCCACAGGCCCGATCTGGGCAGCCAATCACGCGAAGTTTGCTTCGTGCATACTACGTGTCTCCATGGAGGTAGAAAATCCTCCATATGGTGTCTCGTACGCTGTGTTGTGTTCTGCGAGGCATGGTAGTCGATGTCGTCAGCATACAAAATAATTGTGTGCGTGATTGTCTGAGGTTGTAAACTGTGGCAATTTCGGTGTACAGAAAAAAAGATCGCACAAAATTCGATGGTCGAGGGGTCGAGGGGGTTTTAGAACAACCCCCTTTAAAGGAACACGTTGCCTTGGATCGGTCGAGTTGGTCTTTGAAAAGGCGTTTGTAACCGTTTGTTATCAAATGCATATGGTTAGAAAGATGTTGTAAAAGTAGAATACAATGATCCACACAAACATGCCTCAAAATTACACGGTTTTCCTTTTACATCGTCGGATAACACGGTCCGTCATTTATGGGAGTCAAATTTTTGACTCCCATAAATGGCCGACCGTGTTAGTTAAAGTGATTAAAGTAAAAGGAAAACCACGCTATTTCGAGGCAAATTTGTGTGGATCATTGTATTCTACTTTTAAAACATCTTTCAACCATGAGCATTTTATAACAAACGGATACAAATGCTTTTTTATAGACCAACTCGTCCGATCCAAGGCAACGTGTTCCTTTAAGGGCGAGTTATAGTCAGACGCGCGATTGAAATCTTGACGCGCAATCATAAAAAAAACACAGTTTTTAGGCCTCAATCTTGGGATCACATACAAGATTTCAATCGCGTGACCGTCGTGCGACCAACAATAGACCGACAATAGACCCTTTGCGCAACGCGGAACGCACCTCCTAAAGCAACTTTATTCTGCACGAATGGCACGATATTATTAAATTTTTAAGTCAATTGTTTATAAATATATTACGTAAGCTTGATCACTCCAGTGAACACCCCCAGTGGTGCGTGAACATTGTACAGAGACAAATTCAATTCAATTAAAAAATGGTTTATTAAAACATGTCTCGTAGTTAAAAACTGTCAACATCATAATATGTTTTTAAAAATTGCATCAAGTAGAAGTTAACAAAGAAAAGGATATTAAACAAGAAATTATTATTATATACATTAAATACATTGGTAAAAAACCTAGTAGGCACAATTATTATATATACACACATAATTATATTAAAGGAACACGTTGCCCTGGATCGGACGAGTTGGTCTATAACAAGCGTTTGTAACCGTTCTTTTATAAAATGCATATGGTGGGAAAGATGTTTTGAAAGAAGAATACAATGATCCACACACTTTTGCCTCGAAATTGCGCGGTTTTCCTTTTACTGTGCGAACTAACACGGTCGGCCATTATGGGAGACTTTTTGAGTACTCTGCCACTAGAGGGCAGCAGACATACCAGGTAAGGATGCACAACTCCTATAGCAAACAATGGTAAATGCTAACAATTCAAAAATACTCAAAAAATATTTAGAAGTCTCTCAGCCTCTTGAAAATTAAATCAGATACATTGTCACACAACTAAACTTCAGATTTCTTCTCAATTTTTGGTAGGTCGGCATTTTGGAATTTTTGCTAATTATCCTAGAAGAAACACTCTCAAAAACTCATGCACACCGCTTGTTATCCTTGGGGAACTCGTGTCCAGTACGTCCTGTTCCAGAACAGTTTGGTTTATGCTGGCAATGTGTTATGAAAAACAAAATACAGTTTGGCTAAATCTAAAATACAAAATCAAAAACACGCAAAACACAGGGTATTTGCTGTCAGTGACCGTCACTCATGCTTCTCCTATTCCTAAGTTGTTGACATTACCTGGTGAAGAGCGCTCTTGGTGATTGGCAGATACTCGTCACAATACAACGATTTAGCTTGAATAGGGGCTTTTGCAACTTTTGAAATTCGACCTTAAGCCACTCAAGTGTCCATAAATCCACCAAACAACATCGTAGCGCAACACAAGATGTGTCAAAACGTGCAGAAATTAACGGTGAATAGAAACAAACAATTAAATTTGTGTATACTATTTCAGGTTCCGATAAATCTGACCATTTGTAAGTGTTTAGATACTTTATTGGCGCAGTTTACTAACCCAGGACACAATACATGGCCGTACTTGTAACTGAAGCAATTTTTGAACCAATATATTATGATCAATTCGATCAAATGCTTTAGAGAAATAGTTGCAAATATTTGTGGTCAGTTATCTACATTGGTATATCAAGATGTTTGCTCACAAATGAAATTGAATGGTTGACCTGGCTTTTGAGTTCATCTTGCGGCCAAGTGAAAGTGATTGATCTGATTTGACCAGTGAATGCTAGTGAAATTGAAGTACATGTACACCTGTTTCAGACAGGCGCGCCAAGTGTAAACGCCGACATACGGATTTTCCCGTAGAAGATTGCTGCTTTTTTGTTCTTCATAGTTAAACCCCTTTGGCCGTCTATACACCAGAAGTGTTTCCCACAACATGTTTCGTTGAGTTTCATGACGATTTTGATCAATGTTTTAGCTGGAAAATCACGTTTTGGGCAGTCTTAATTTTCAGAGGAAGAGGTAAAAAATGGCCGCGCGTGCATGCACAGCACACAGGTTTGAACTTTTTGTAAGTGAATTTTTGCCGTTTAGTCGGAGAAAATTGTCAGATGAAAACGCTACGTACTTGCTGACTGGTGGGGTGTACGTAAGAATGGTACATGTCGACAAGTTATGTATCATTTTGAAGCTTAGGAAACACTCGATGTTACTTTTGTAAATTTGTTTTATGTTCAGTATTATTTTATTGTCAAAGAAAGAACTTCTGGTTTTCAGTCGTTTAAGTATCAAAATGTAATAATATTTCCTGTAACTGTAAAACTAATCGTTATGACAGCTGTCAAAAAAGACAACTTGACACCATAATAAAAAGAATTTCGTATAGCCTAATACAAACGGTTTATGTTCATTATGGGGAATCATAAAGGCGGCACCCATCTGCATCTTTTGAATAGAGGACACAGCTCATCGATCATACGGAGTCAATAAAAACGAGTTCCAGTAGTAGAAATTGCAACATCGGAATGGATGGAATTACTGAGACGAAAAAAGTGTGAACGGAGTAAAAGGTAGTTCAAAATGAAAGGGACAATATGTCAACAAGTCTTTGGGCAAGGATGTGGGGCTGAATTTTTTTCCCGCGTCTAACTGACTAAAAGTCCTCTTATTATATGGCATTGGTTAACTTACTGCTTTGCAAGTCAGCATAGTTATTTCAAATTATTGTTTTACAATGAGTTAGGCCTTCATTGTGATTTTAAAACTTGTATAATTTCGACATCATTGTTTTATATAGATGTACAGTCTTTTCTGGTCTTACACGATATTTCAAGCTTGAACTGAACCAAGAAGCCTTCAATAAATACAAAATATTTACAAAGGGAGCTTTTTTGTGCCACTCCCCTCCATGCTCAGACGCCCAAAAGCTTCGTCGACCCCCCCCACCCCGGCTTCGTCCACTTACACCAGAGGCCGTGGGCGGGCTCCTGCATGCCGGCCCCGTTTGCTCATTTCTGCTGTTCTGATACTAAGCAGAGAAAAGAAGAGGGCCACTTTTCATTCTCCATACCCAATGCATTGCGATTGTGACCAACGTTACAATAACCAGGTGAAGTCGCGCACTACACGCAATCATGATAGCGCCCTCCTTTGACTCAATTTCATCTTAGCCTTTTATGGATGGGTGCGTTCGTTTAGCTTCACTCGTCCCTTCGCTCGTCCCCAGCGCCTTGCTTTAACCAAAGGCGCTGGGATGGGCAAACGTATCATGCACTGTCATTGGTTTCATCATGGAGGAATAAATTAGTCCTCCATGGTTTCATAATGCGCAGTCCCATCATGCATCACACTCACAATGCACTGTACGCATGACGTTACTTCCTGAACAAGAATCTGTGCAAGCGATTAGCCCATCCCAGCGGTCCTGGATAGACTGGCCGCTGGGGCCAAGCGAACGCTCGGCCCCAGCGCCTTGCTTTCCTGGATAGACTGGCCGCTGGGGCCGAGCGAATCGTTTATATTCCCTGGGTCGACCCCGGTCTGCCCCCGCCGGTGCGTTCGAATAGCTTTGACGTCATTCCAGGGGCTCACCATGGTCAGCCCACAGTGCCCTGCTTGTGGAGTTGGTCACTTGGGGGTGACCCGAGGTGCATGCCGTTACCATGAGAGGGCGAGAGTGATCGTTCGATTAGCTCTTGTCAGGAGCTCACCCGAGTGAGCACCGCGGGGTCGACCCAGGGAAGTTTATCGAACGCACCCTATAATTAGCCCGAACATCTGACGTCACACTACGAGGCTCGTGAGTAACGCCAGAGACCGGCCCCCACCTGGCGTGTTTATTCACTTTTGACCTACATTCATTTTACATAGAGATACCATGGAGATACGTAGTCACATTCTACACCAACATTACACGGACATGCAAGGACATGCACAGGCATGTAATGATGTGGACACATCATCCGCAGACGACCGAAAGTAACGCTAAAGTGTTAAAATATTCAAAAATACACAAACATAATTATGTTTAAGTCCCTCAGTCACTCAAAAAAAAAAAAAAAAACACAAAATGCAGTGGCATCTAGTGCACTTCCGTTTTTTTGCTCTAATATGGGAGAGCTACGGCCTTCGTACAGAAACAAACCGCCACAGAGGTGATAGTTTCGAAACACAGATGCAGCCATTGGGAAAGGGGTCGACGCTTGTGAACAAAATATGACCATTTTATCGGCGCCTGGCTCACCCAAAATTTTAATGCGCCCTCAAATCCTGTGATTTACAGAAAATGATGAGGGCCTACAAATTATTAACGAGGCTCGGGGCATTGATTCAGTCACTGAGGTGTGAACCCCGAAAATCCAGTGTGCCTTGAATTACGTGAGTGCCCCCCCCTCCCCCCGCACAACGGTCCGAGGGGAGAGAACCAGCACAATCAGCACCCCCCCCCCACACGCACAACACACAACGGTCCGGGGGGGGGGGGGGGAAATCAGCACCCCCAGCTAGCGTGCGCATTGGCAAAGGCTATGTTGGCCCCGCCTACTTTCCATGCGACAGTGAACATTTAAATAAATTACCTAGCTTCGCTCCATGTGAGCTTTTTATGGAAGAGTGTGATCTTGCTTGAAGCTGCAGCTCATGATATTATTCCTCATAAAACAGGGCGTTCCTAGAAATCTTCCCCTTTAGTTGATGCAAGTGATGAAGCGTTCGATTGCAAATGTAGTGTTTATAGTATTTCTTGCAGAAGCGCGTGATGCAGTTACCAATTCTTTGAAAGCTTCTTATTCAATAACGTTTTTTTGTGGAAGGAATGTCAACGAAATACGTGCCCTTGCCTTTATGCGCAGCAAAAGAAAAATCACTTGCCTTGCTGCTATTAACAATCACAGTGAAATTATACGCAAGCCATACATGATCTCTCAAATGTTTGTTAAGTTCTTTATCTCTATTTTGTTCAATCAAGGCTGGTAAAATAAGTAGCCATGTTATTGCCAAAATTATTGACAATTTTGCAAGACATTTTTGCAAAAATAATGATTAGTCTCCTGTTTGAAGTCAAGATATAGTGTAATATTTCTCCAATTCTTCGCATCATGTTCTGTATGTACTTGTGTCAGGGTGAACTCCCAAGCACAAAATTGCACCTGATTTTAAATCTGGTGATGGTTTTATTCAAAACGTTCGTCAGATTGCCTTGACTTCTATTGTTTGAAAACACCAGGGAGAGTGATTATAACCAGTGCAATATCTCATCTAATTGACTACATGACTGTCACCCGAGTAACATGATTTTGTTAAAGGTCGCTCATGTGTGACACAACTCATTAATGGTAATTACGACTGCAGACGACTGGTTACAAATTCTTGTTAAATCCTCGTCGCCCAAAAGTAATGCTGTCTTTCTTGACTGTATAAACTGGCCAATATTAAAACCGACAATATGAAAATAGTTTTGAAAAGAAGTGAAGATTTTGCTCCCCCACCCCCACTACTGAGCTTTTAACAAAATTCAGGGATCACTGACAACCCCCTTTATAATATTCAGCACCTTTACATTCCTAAAAATGATCTTATTACTATAACATCAAAAGTCGGCAATTAACGCTAAACGTAGGCGCATGGCTGGGCCGTGCCGTACCGCACGACGTGTCTCATTGCCTTTTCTTCGTTGGCATGCACGATGCATAAACTCGGAGTCCGATCTCACACACATGCGGCGTGCAGTTAGCTGCACGGTAAGGTATACTTTTGAGGGGTGGGGGGGGCACGCGTGTTTCGAGGGGGGAACTTTAAAAGAATGGATGATCGTGACCAAAATATAAGAGGGGTAAATATGTCGAAAAAAGGAGCATACGAGCGCGAAGCCTTTACGTGTTAGGGTCTGAGGCCCGCTTAAGGGCCCCATAAAATTGTGCATTATGTGGTGCAATCTAAGGCCATTTAACCTCAAATGAGGTTGAACGTGAAGGATTGAACAAGCACCTTCAGAACGCCCACGAAATTCATCGATCTAAGTGCGATCTAAGAAGCTAAGCGGTTTGAATTTCGATTTCGATTTTGACTGAAGAAAAATTTTCTCAAATGAAGCACGTGGCAGACTGTGGAAGAATGGGTTCGCAGGGGCGATAGTCATTATACATTTGCGGACGTTTATTTACCGTAGGCCCTACTCATAATATATGTACGTTTGGAAACAAATAATAACCGTCTATTGCAAAGGTACGACAAACTATGTGTGGTTTGATACATTAAGTTGGCCACACCAGTGCCCCATAAAAGTTGATAAAACTTAACATTATTCTGGAAATTAGTGTAGTATCAAACCACAATCAAACTTTGAAATTACAAATTTAGGGGGGGGGGGGGGGGGGCACTGACATCAATTGGGGGCATGTGTCCCCCTAGTTACGCCACTGGTGAGTTCGTGTACAGATTAATCGAAAAAATAATCGGGCCAAGATACATACTTTTAATGTTAACCCCGCATTGCTCTAGGCCTGGTAAATTCCGATTAGTATTAGTAGGCCTACTGGCTGGGTTGAAATGGAAGTCCTAAGGACATTATTTTCTGTAGTAGCCTACATCCAGGTACCGATTCTGGAACTTTTTTGCTGGGTGGGGGTTCAGGAACGTCAGATATGTTTTATGTCGTGTGGTCTCCCCCTTTTTAATAAGGCTTGGCGAACTCCGGTGCCTTATAAAATATTTCTAATTATTTAATAGTTAGGCCCAAGCAGCTCACATTTACTGCTTTATGGCAACGGATGATGAAACAACATTTCGCTTTAGCAGATCATAAAGCCCCATGCAAAAATAACGTACGCGTACAGGTGGATACATATAACATTTAAAAAGAGACACTGGACCACTATTTGTAAAAATTGTCAAAGACCACTTCTCACTTGTGTATCTCAACATAGGCCTATGCATAAAATAACATACCTGTGAACATTCGAGCTCAATTGGTCGTCGAATTTAGGAGATAACAATGAAATAAACAACACCCCTGTAGTGTCACACGAAGTCGTACTTGATTTCGAGACCACAAAATCTAATCATGAGGTCTCGAAATCAAGTTTGTGGAAAGTTACTTTTTTTTCTCGAAAACTACGTGGCTTCAGAGAGGGAGCCGTTATCTCACAATGTTTTATACTACCAACAGCTCCCCATTTCTCGTTAATACCGAGTAAGGTTTTATGCTAATAACTATTTTGAGTAATTACCAAAAGTATCCACGGCCTTAAATAAAAATACACTGTTGGCTTTCCCACATGGCCCTGTCATGTCACAATACAAATGACTATGAAGATACCGGCGATACCTGTCTTCGCAATTGACTTCCGGGTCTCAAAAATAACAAAACAAAAAATCTTATTTTATTATTAAAGTTTGATTCGTGAATTCAAAGCGATAATGTCACTTATTATTTGTCTCAAGTGTGATTGTGAGCCCAACATAACCTGTGTGTCTACATAACATCCATGTGTATACCCCCCCCCCCCCACAACAAACACTTCCGCTGGAAGGAACGTCCATGATTGTACAATTATTATGAAAAGTCGTAGGCAAATACAATTAATCAAGTTTTAAGATTTTTCAAATGAAAAACCGTTAAAAAAGCTTTCGGGTAAATCTTAAACAAATCGAATTAAAGCAATGGAACGAAAATATCGCTTATTTCTAAAGATTTCTCGTTGTATGTGGGGCACGCAGCATACAAAATCTCACAATGGCTGAAGAAAAAAGAAAAAAAAATTAACGACGATATTAAGAACAAATGTATTTTTACGTGAATTGCCGAATAAATAATAATAATAATAATAATAATAATAAATTCTAAAACGTTAACATTAAGACCATTCATGTTTAAAGATAATGAAAAGACGTGTAACAAATGGCAAATAATCATTGGCTGGCTGATGGTTTCAAGACGGGCACTTTTTGAAAAAATGCACTTAGTGATTATAAACCCCTTTGCTGGATTGAAAAATGCATTTGGTGTCTTTTCTATGTCTAGCTCATCCACTGTTGTATGACAAAGAAACTGCTGTGTTTTTCCCATGATTAAGCATTGAATCGACCACAAAAGCTTTGAAGATGCTACTGACTCCATCAAGGACATAACAACAAACTGATCAATGACATACAAAGAGGTAACGCTTTATAATGCAACATGCTTCAAATGGCTCTAAGACGATTGCTAAGCCAATCAAGAGACTGGCATATTCATCTTTGCATGGGGCAAACACCTAAATAATTAATAAGAATGCCGAATGCTCATTTACATAATAAAAATCAAATTCTTTACGCGGGAAAATTGCAACACGATAATGAATGCAATAATAACCGAAGCAAGCTTGCTTTCATGCTAGAGTTATTAAGGAGAATAATTCTTAAAGATAGTCTTCTCAACATATGCATAAAATAACAAACCTGTGAAAATTTGAGCTCAATCGGTCGCCGAAGTTGCGAGATAATAATTAAATAAATGTCACACAAAGTTGTGTGTTTTCTGATGCTTGATTTCGAGACCTTAAATTCTAAATATGAGGTCTCGAAATCAATTTCGTGGAAAATTACTTCATTCTCGAAAACTACATTACTTCAGAGCATGGAGGAATAAATTCCGTTTCCCACAATGTTTTATACTATCAACCTCTCCCCATTACTCGTTACCAAGTACGGTTTTATGCTAGTAATTATTTTGTGTAACTACCAACAGTGTCCACTGCCTTTAATTTAACTAATATCTAAAGAAGAATCTTGACTACCAACTTGTCCGACACGAAATACAATATAGCTGGAGCAAAGTCAAATTAGTGGTCACAGTAAAGCTGTTTTTATTTTGGTATGAACGTTTATTACAAGGGTTCAGTTTTATTTTATAAAGTGTAAGAACAGTTTTGGTGTATATAACAATTTTCCAATTTTGCCTAGCTGCTTCTCTTACAAGCTCAACACTATTTATAAACTAGTAACATTTCGGTCATTCAATAACGAATATATCTTAATGGGGTTTGCATTTATAACTTGATCACGAAGATGTGAACACTGTCATACCAGTGCTTAGTGGTAAAGCACTACGTATCCATAGATGTTATAACCATAGTATAACACAAAAGAATTTGGTACAAGAAGGATGTGAGTATCGATGTAGCATCAGACCCAAGCCATGGTGTACTATGGAAGTGAAAGCTTTACTATTTGCATGGGTGTTAGACAAAAGAATGAAAGCTCTATGTGTACAATGCCCTGGCTGATGCTAAAGCTCCCTTAGATCCTGCTATTGTGTGTATTGTGTTTGTTTTACAGACGTGCTTGTGGAAGCAGAAGGATGCAGGTAATCTTCTCTACCAATCATTGTTATGTTGATGATGAAGACAATGATGAGGCTGTAGGTGATGTCATCAATTATGCATGTGGATTATAGAAAAAGACGTGTTGGCGGGAGAAGAGGTTATTCAGAGCAGAACACGCCAAGGATGAACACCTATGTTGAGACGTCTCACACTTCTCCACGTTATCACTCAATGTAAAAACATATTATTGGTAAGTTGAACGTCGTTCCAATATGGTATTTCTTACAAAAGTTATACATGACTAGAATCACTACATGTAGTTTAAAAAAATGTAAATAGTATTTCCTCGACATTTGTTTCCACTTCTGAAATCGAACATTCCACAGTACTCTTTCGGATTGGAACTTATACATCTTTTCAATGCACTTCCACTAAATAATAACTTTTGAGCATGCTTCTTGCTGATTTTTACGCAAAAGGGATGTTAAATAAAGTGTGGGGTACGATTCAAATACAAATGTGTCCAAGTTTTGTATATCATGTATATGTGTGTGTATGACAGGATCGTGCCAGGCAAACTTTCTGGTAACAAACTTCCCGGTGATTTTGATGTGGGTGCTTAGCACCCGCCATCGAACTGGGAAACCGGCATCGACAATAATATGTGACTGGAAATGACTTTACAACAAGAGTTAAGGCCGTGTCCGAAACGGCGACTTCGGCTACAGCTACGGCTAGGGCGCGCGCGTCTGCCTATTCTTCAACACTGGTAGACGGGCTGATCTAGACGTAGGTGTAGCCGAGGTCGTCGTTTCGGACACGGCCTTACTGTGGTTGAATCTCAACTAATTAACTTTGTTCATTGTCCCTGGGCAGATGCCACGTTTTTCGTTTTAAAACGGCAGCACGAGATGAACCTATTAACACGGTAACAAGTCGGCACTACGTCACCACCTAATCGAAGAACAATTCAAACGCCTAATTGATATACATTGGTTAATTCATTCATTATCTTCCACGTTTACGTCTTTGATTAAATATTTGAATAAAAAAACGTTGAGTAACGTTTGTAATTCAATTTGATAAAATATAAGGAAGAATGCATGGTATTCAGGCTTATCCATTGTACTCGAGTTAACTTCAAACTAAGATAAAATTATCTAAAGATATCTAGTTGCACTCTCTTGTGACAAATGGAACCAATCGCAAATTACCCCTTTTAAAAAAAATCGATCGTTAAAAATCTACCGTATGGCAGCTGTAAAAAAGGGCCTATTTATTGCCACAAGATATTCCCTATACTTGTATTGTTGTCGAAAGTGTTTAAATTTGTTGGTGTTAACTTTTTGTGCTGGTATAAATTTTATTTCCAGATAAAACTTGGTATCGCACATGAATCTACGGATGGTTGATATTGTCACCGAATTCTGCAGCATTTCCTCATGGTTCTTTGGTTTTTGTGGAACAGCTCATGTTATTTTTATTCCATGAGTTGTCCCACAAAGAACACAGATCAATGATTTGTACAGCCTGATATTGAGCTCCAGACAACATCAACAGGGGGTCTACTGTCAAACTACATACATGGTTCACTATCTAAATAACTTTCTTCATTTATCATAATAACTTGAAGAGGTCCATTAAATTGCTCATAATAGGTGTACCAGTTGAATTTTTTTCCCGTGTATTTTCGTTTGTTAATGCCACATAATAGGGTTTAAATGATTTTATTTAGTATTGGTTTCCAAGCTGCTACATGTTTCAATAGAACAAATAGATATCTTCTATTGAGTGGCAATCGGACCAGATAATTTGTACCTTAATGTGTAGGCGTGGGACGACATTGCCTGCAGACATAATCCATTGGATTAGGCACCCTAGTTCATATTAAATGAATCCCCAACCCTCATAAGTGTTGTTTTAAACAAACATTAATTAAGTAAAGGTCTTTAATAAGGAAGCAAATCTCACTATACAAGTAATATATATTTGTGATACAAACTAACACAGATGCACTCTCTTGAGATGACTTTCAAGACAGTTACAAAGATGGCACATTTATTCTCTAAACAGAAGCCTATTTACAATGAAAGATGCTGGGTGATAAAGGTAAGAACAACCCAGGAATAAGGAAAAAACTAAAACATGGACATACGTAGAACAAGAGTAACGAGGCACAGTCATGGTAGTTATTTATATTATATATTACTCAGTTCATGGTTGTGGCAATATGTTACATCTGAATCCAAACAGGCATTTTATGAGGTATATAAGGAATTCTATGAAAGCAGAAAAAAAACACGAAACAACCAAACCAAGATATAAAAAGCTCAATACAACTAATTAACCAAAACGAAAATTAGTAACTATGCGATCAATTTAAACAAAGTTAGAATGTGACCCTGCACAACACCAGACCTTAGAATACTGAATTGTTTTAAAGGCAGTGGTGTTGAATTGAAGGTAATGTACAGTAGTAGGATTGTGACATCAGGATAATACATGTTCATGTACTGTTTTTAGCTAGCACAGAACAAAGAAGTCAAGTTAAAAAGTCAACTCACTGTAGTTTATGTACAACTACAAACTGTAAGTTTTGCTATTAGTTTGCTAACTTTATGATTGCCTTTCCTATGCTACACGAAGAAACTTTCAAATAAATAAACACTAAACATGCACAAGATGACAACTGACCATAGTGGATCCAAACTACTTTGTTAGCTTAAAGAACAAAGTAGTAATCATTGAAAAATTAATTTACTTAAATTAATTCAATTAACATACAAGTACATGCCTCATCCATTGTGGTAAATAATATTCTGTACATGTATTGGCAAAAATCTCTTTGTAGGACTAACATTAGACATTAATGAGAATGAGGCAAAGTCACAAATCAAATGTGCCAAAATTAGCAATCCTGTGTTACTGTGTGAACAAACAAGTTGACACTGTAACAATTTAAGCAAGCAAGACAACCTACTGATTTAATGCACTTTAATGAGACAGTAAATACCAAAACAAGTTCTTTTTTTCAAGAAATGAGGGCTACTCTGCTCACTGGTGCAAATCCTGTGTAAACCATTCATAGTTCTGAAGCTTGAACGGTTTCATTATTTATCATTACCTATTGACCGTTCAGATAACTGTAATTTTCTGCACATTTATTATGTGGCTTTGCCTCATTGTCATTCATGTCGCCAAATTCATCAACATGTAACCATTGCAAATGTGGTATCATTTTAAAGAGGAACACTTAAGCTTTGTATTGATAATATAACATGTACAAAGAGAGTAATAAATAATAAAGACATAATTGATTAAAAAAGGTTTCCTTAACTTTTTGTGAGCAGTTTATTTTTTATGTTTCATGGCTACAGTTACCTGGGGCCATGTTGAGCATATTTGACAATGTTTAACCAAAATGCCGATTCATATTCATTAACTTACATGAATTAAATAAATCAACCTATTGCGGGTTATTATTTCTTAAGTATTGTCTCGATGACAACAGACTTTAAGATGTACATGTACACTTTCTGGAGATTTGTTTACCAAAATGATAATCAATGGCATCATAAATTTCTTTTCACAAAATCAACATACTAGATACAAGTACCTGTAGTCCCTATGAGAACCTGTAACCTGCAATTTATCCTAACCCTAGTCACTTGTAGCCGGACAACCATTTGAGTGATTTTCAACACCTCCAGTCGTAGTAATGCAAGTACATTGTACAGAGCATATCCAGCATATCCAGAAGGTTCACCTTCTACTTTTATCAACAGAAAAACATCAAGGACAAAACAATTGCATACACAAATCTATTGTAGCTGTGACAAGTTGCTTTTTATTATTATTTTTTTAAATTTCTGAAGTTAACTTGAGGCACATTTCTCAAACGTTGTGATCTGTACACCTTTACTGTATTTCCACCATATCCTTATTGTAATATCCCAAAATGACAACACACTCCAATTCTGCCTAAATAATCCAATAATAATGGCATTAACAATGCATGCCACATACATCAGTGACATCAAACCAATCTATGTCATCACACATACTCCAGTAATGACAGTTGTGACATTGACACCATTCTCTGTGCACCTCACATACTCCAACAATGACACAACAATTGTGACATTGACACTTATCTCGTTGTAGCACACTTCAACAAATAACAGCTGTCTCAACATTCCATCACAATACCAAACACTTGCCCCCCCCCCCCCAAAAAAAGAAGAAAACCCCAGCCTTTTCAGAACATATATGTCCCATGTACATTGTACATACATGTACAGTACATGTATTATACTTTCACAGACAATTGGTGATACAGTACATGTACATATCCTGTATACAAAACAACAAGAACAGCTCCTGTGTGCTCAGCAGAAGGGTGTAACATATGCACAGGAAAAGGTTAGAAAGTTAATATGCAAATTGTGTTTCAAGGAAACCGAATGTAAAATGTGATTGTCTTTCTGCCAATCATGCTCATTATGAACAAATTAAATTCCAAATGAAAATGGAACTTGCATTTTACTCTCACAGTTTACATGTACATGCATACACTCAATTTCCTTGAAACACAATTCAGGAACCCACGTTTTCATGCTCAAGCAACACAAATAATTTGTTACAATATACCTTATTTTAACATACTGATCCATTAAGCTCTGCCCCATTGGTAATTGACCAATCACAACCCAATGCGCTACCAAAAGTTTGACACTAGAAAGTCGAACATGCGTTATGGCGGCATTGGAGAGGCTCACATGTTCTTGCTCACACATGCGCTGGAGGCGGAGCCTAATGGATCTGTCTATTGACTTACAGTCAATGTGCACATTGTGCCCCATTGAAGGTCAAAAATGTTTTCCAAAAAGATACTGTACTTGAAAAGACTGGTTCCATGTTAATGAAACTACTTTCACTTGAGACAATGTCTTACTTTAAGGTTCATCAGTATTTGCATGAGATGGAGCCACTTTATGCACATGCTACTTCAATCTATTCGTTAACCCTTTCTTAACACACGATAGACAACTGTGTCCCACAAACATGAAGAATGCAGATTTGTTTTTAAACTGGAATGCCAACAAACAAAATTTTTTCAACTGAACCGCATGAATTGTAAAATGTGTCATGTTCTCGAGAGATTCCATACATGTACGTGGTGGTTTCAAACTTGGTTATGCCAAAAGGAAGTGCTCCAATTTAAAATGAGCTGTTTTGCTTAAAATGTGCAATAAGTCCGTTTTGGTGGGTAGTGTTAAATGATAAATCTCTACATTTGAATAAACAGCATATTCAGTCAGAAATGCCAGACAATTCTGGTTTTCAGATGCTGTTTATATTTCTGTGTTTCTATTTTTGTATCTGTTGGGTACAGCACAAACTCCTCATGGGGTAATATAAGTTGGTGTGGTGAGCACCCACATAATGAAAGTACAATGTACTCATTTGAATGTTGTCCAGCCTAGTCTTGGATGAGTCAATTGTGCCTCCTTTGAGCATGTTAAGTTGATTCAATTCAACAAACTCTTAACAAGGAAGACAACTTGTAGCATTGCTTCTTTGTTGATTAGTGGGTCAAGGAGACTGGATTTCATTGGAAATAGCTTATTCAAATTCAATCATTACAGCCAACAGCTCAATTCACACCAGATTTTAGTATTTTGAAAAAATTAACATTACAAAAATTGTTACCAGGGGTGTTAGCTCAATGTTCCTCAAAAGATTTCCTTTTTAATTTAGTGCAAGTTGAATAGTGTCTTTATGATGTTTCTTAGACAAAACCACCTTACAAACTTATATACACATGTACACATGTATATAACACATATTCTGATCTTTGTCATTTGATTGACAGAACACACACCCTACTTCATACACTAAATGAAATACCACTCCACTGTGTATTTATCCAATTTTATTTCCCAAACCAATGTCTCTCATTCATGTATATGTGTATTCAATAATGTTGCATACACGAGCATAGTATGCAATGTTAAAAACATCGGTTGTTTATTTATCAATCTTTTTTTTTTAGTCAAGAAATTAATCGCGGGAAAAAATGACTGACCAATTTGTCTGGCTTGAATTTTTGAGTCGGGTTTTAGCCTTGTCCTTGTACAAAAAAACATCATGTAGTTCTGATTTAAAAACAAAATGTTTCCTATATGTTCTGAAGGTAATTTGTGTCCCACTTTAAAAGGTCTGTGTACTTTTTGTAACACAAAACACATTGTCCACAGATTTGCTGCTGTAGTTTATGAGAAATAAGTAAAACACGTTCCCAAAAAATGATTTTAAGGGAAGCTTTCTACCATCATTATCTTCAACCCATGTAAGTTCAATGCAAATCTGTGGACATTGTGTTTTGTGTCCTACAAAGAGTACCCCAATCATTTAATAAGGAATCTGTTCATTGGACATCACAACAATTAATATGACATTGCTTTATTATACAATATACAGTTCATAAAAAGGACCAACATTATGTTGTATAATGTTTTGTTTCTTCCCCATCAGATACAAGTTTTTTCCCTGACAGAGTTGAGTAGAAAGATTGCTAGTTAGCAAAGTCTGATAACACAATGTATGATGATGCTTTTACAGAGAGGGTTGTTCTTTTAAGGGTTAAGGAACAACGTTAAGGAACAACATTACCAACTGCATAAGCAGGATAACAATGCTTTGTATGCCATTTCTACTGTCTCCATGTAAATGCAAGCTATTTGTTATCCTCCTTCCTGTTCCTAATAATAATAACCGTTGATACAAACAATGTCACTCTTGTCAGATTATCATCAACTAATATTTCAAATAATTCATAACTTGTGGAAGTTTTAATTCAAATTTCTAGAGCAAACTTTATAGGAAGTGATTAGTTACATGTCTCGACACTCCTGGGGTCCCTTTCTTCAGCTGTGCCATGCATCTGGAACTGATCTACCACCCTACCTTAGAGATTGTCTTTGTACCACATTATTCAAATAGCTTCTCAAAACTTAACTTATGTCACAGGTTTTCAAGGACTCATTTTGTTGTGTCTGTTTTCTTTTGGTTTGTTTTTGTTTTTACCACGCCTTGAAAACCCAGCAGGGTGAATATGTGCCCATTACAAGTCTTTATTATTATAATAATTATTATTATTATGATAACATTTTAAAAAATAATAGTTTTATATATTATTACTATTTTCAAATTGGTAGCACATGATTTTCTTTTAAATAGAGAAGTAACTGAAACATTTCGAAAATGCCATTGGTACAAAACTAGTCTGCTGATCTTCACTGATATGACATACAAACTTCTTGGATCTTATAACATAAAACTGGCATTGACAGTGCTCAGAGATAACACAAGAAGGGAATTTACTGACTATGGTACAAGGCTAGGTGATGCACACTAAGCACAGTTCTCAAACTGTTTTGAGAAATGAAGCTTGGGTTTCACCCCCTTTCTTGTGAAATTTATCATGGATTGTTGTGGTGTCAAACAAGTGCATATGCAAAAGATATTGACATGACACTTTGATGGTATTATTCATACTGCATACCTGCAACTGACAGTCCCCAGTAACACACAGTCTCACATTCAACTCAACTTCTCTCTGGGGCATTATTAGTCATCCCCGAAGACACGTGTTTACTTCTCTTTATGTAATTAACTTCAGAATACATGTAAATTTGAAAATCTAATTTCACTCCATTGAATCTTACATAATTGAACAGGCTAACCTGTGACCCTGAAACTGCATTCTGTTAAGATTCCCCTTTTCCAACAATGATGGTTTGTCACACAGACATAGTGTCCTTACTGATTTGCAGAATGACACACAATGTTAGAATGACATTTGATTAACAAGACTTGGGTATTTAATGTGTCTTTTAACACATTACTGAGCCAACTTATCATCATGATAGTTACTAGACTCTTCCCAAAGCAGTAAATGATTACTGGATTTACAACTACTTGGTAGGTGCAAGGCATATAAAGAACAAAATTCAACATGTGTTGGTAGTCCATCTCCTCTCGCTTTTCTTTACAAGTGACAACACTTTAATTCAAGTTGTAGGTTTTTTCACTAGGAGTATAAAAATGCAACAGAAAACAATAAAACTAGTCTACGTGTAACTGAAAGTCTCCTGGCAAACATGTTGATTTATCAATCATTTACTTAATTACCAATACCCACGAAAGACATATATTCCATCTCTTTTCAAAGTGAAGACATTTTTGATGGTGATATGGGACAAATAGAGGCAATGTGTTGAGTAGAATCTACGAGAACCCTGATTATTGCAATAATAGGTATACCGTTAATAAAAAAGGGGGACAAAAGTAAAAGAGTATTTAAGGACAATACTTAGATACAATATATTGGCAGCTGTACATGAGTCAAATTAAAATCTTCCCATTATTTCATGTTATTTTTAGCAGTTGGGAACTTAGCACATAGCTTCTGCCAAGAGATATAATATCTTTATTATCAAATTTTTGTTTTTACTTTACCCCACAATTACAGAAATATCATTGTCAACTTGAAAGTGATTTAAAAAATAACGATGAACACTAAAAATAAAAATAAATACTTAAGAAAAAAAACTCCCCTACTTCAATTTCTACACCATTCTGAAAAAATATT
Source organism: Asterias rubens (assembly GCF_902459465.1). Lineage (NCBI taxonomy): Eukaryota > Metazoa > Echinodermata > Asteroidea > Forcipulatida > Asteriidae > Asterias > Asterias rubens. The sequence continues at coordinate 11,588,973 of NC_047064.1, read as the reverse complement.
TCTTTCAATCTTACTACAGTTCCATCATTGTAAAGAAAGTAAACTAAGTCTAGACTTTATACAACCAACAAGTACTATGTCCCATCCAACGACCTGATTGGGCTGTCAAGGATAAGCTTTGACATTGCCAGAATTCAAAACAACAAATTCATATTTTTTGACATGGCAGCATTATTTCAAGGCAAATCAGGCAGTGCACTATTTTGTGTGATTTCTAATTGTAAATTGTATTCCAGCAGTCTAGCTCATTTCAGCATTTAGGAATAAAAGTCACATGATAAAATGATTCCCAATCTGAGCTTAACTATAACCCTTAGTCAATGTTGAATGGACATTCCATATCCATTGTTACAAATATATATAAAAAAAACAAAAAAAACAAAAAAAAAAACACTAGACATGTTAATAAAAGTCCAACTAAGTAGAAAAGTTTCAATTTGTGGCCTTCGGTAAAATGTTCCTTTTGAGTAACAGATCAGAAACTTTTTTTTGAAAATAATAAAAATGCTTAATGTTTTCTGTTGTACCACACTTGTCTCACCTTGCTTTAAAACACAAAAAAAAAAATATCTTCATCTGCCGAGATGTGATGAACATGTACTGTTATATGGAAGCATTAAAAAGATGTTTAAATAAAGAAATTAAAAAAAACCTTAATATCCAGGACATTTAATACTTCCAAACTTTTCCTCTGTTTCAAAAACACCAAATTAAAAAATACTTGCAATTTTGGTTGCTTATGATTAGAAAGCTTGGCAAATAGGATTGTACAAATTGGTAATTTTGCCACAGAAAGAAAACATGCACAAGAGTGATGCATAATGTGAACAGCTTGAATGAAGACCTCACAATGTAACTTAACACTTACAAGCATATTAGTCCATATTGTGTGGAACTAATCTTGTTGGTTATTTCTGAGTGCATACTTCCGACTCCAAATGATTGCTGAACAAGATCTTTGCCCACAGTATATCTACTTTACCAAATCTGATTGCACCAAAGGCAAAGACAGATACAAATTGAGATTCAGAAAAGTAGTTTGTAAAGAATCAAAGAGTATTCTCCATACTTTCTTGAAATAAATAATAATTTTAAGCTGAAACCTTCAGGGCAAAATCTGACATAAAGGCAGTCAGCATGCCAGAAGTAACAAATGCAACCAATTGTTTAGTCTTGGTTCCTAGACCATTGGTGTTGCGCGGTCACACACAACCAACGTTCCGATTATGCACGGCAAAAACTGTACACGCTTGTAATGAACGAACGCTAGCGGGCGCTCTGTTTCTCTGATTTCCGGATCTCACCATGTCCTGTGCTCACCAAGGTCTAGGACATTTGCAAATTGAAGGCGTGGCCAGACTATGTAAATTACTTTTAATGTATGCAATATTCATCTCACGTGACGAATTGAAGATGACTATTCAAACTAGACCGAGTCAAAGGTCAATATGATCGGCGCTCTATTTTTAATAATCTTTGCTCAAAGAGTAATTCCGTGGTCATTATAGGCCTATTAAAAGGAAAACAGTGAAATTTTAAGTATAGACTACCTATTCAGATTATGGATACGTGACGATTTGAAATCGTAAATAATGGTCAAAAATCGAACATAAGATTAGCATTCAGAGAGTCCGTGTAACGGACGCTTGTATGGCCCCACGGCGTGGAGCAATCGGAACGTGAAATAAGCCTTGTGGAATATCACGTACCGCCCATGCCGTGTCTCGTGGGGGTTGGAGGTGTTAAATCCCGGGCGCTATGAACTCCCAGCTTGCGGGTGTCGACTCCGTTGTTTCTTATGATCGCAACGTTCCAATATGCTCCATTTTGATTCATGGCCCCCTAATTTCTTTTTGTTGTGAGTTTTCAGGTAATTTTGATGATGTCAAAACGTAGGAATATCGCATCTACCTCCATGGTTATATTGACAGTGTTATTGTGTGAGTAGCTTAAAAATATTATGAGAATTTTTTATAAAAGGTTGAAATAAAAATAATGCTAAAACAAAATTCCCTCAAAGCATAATTTTGCCAAACAAAGTATTATTTTTTAATTCTGTGAATGAAGAGTTATTTTTGAGGTAATGATTAAACTGGGCAACTAGTGGAATTTATGACCTGACTACTCGCCTCAAATAACTGGGAGTTGAATAGCAGTAGTCGCCACCCGACAAGCAATCAAAATTCGCAATTTCTCATGAGTTGTTCCAAAAGATATTGTTACGACTACATTCCCAAAAATATTATATGGTTACGTTCCAAGCTGCGCAGTTACTCGGCTACGTTTACGTTCAAAGATATGCTTAGGTCTACGTTCCTTCAAGTTACACTATAATATCAAAAGGTACGCTTTCAAGCCCGAGTCAAGCTATGCTTACGTTCAAAGATACGCAGCTACGTTTATGTTCCAAGATGCTACGCTTCAGTCCAAGATATGCTTACGTTCCAAAAGATGTCAACGTTCCAAGCTACACAGCTACTCAGCTGCGCTTACAGATCTGCTTATGTTCCTTCAAGTTACGCTATAATATCAAAAGGTACACTTTCAATCCCATGTCAAGTTACGCTTACGTTCCAAGATACGCAGCTACGAATTACGTTCCAAGATATGCTTACGCTCCAAAAGATACTGTTACGTTCCAAGCTACGCAGCTACTCAGCTACGCTTATACACTCCAAGATATGTTTAGGTTACGCTACAATATCAAAAAGCAATACTATTTTGTGCTAACTATAAGCAAATTGTTTAGCCAATACAGGCTTCATCAGTGTGGGCCCTGGCACGTCGGGAGCATAACGCCACGATCGCATTTCAAGCTGCATCATGGCAATGCAGTAGTCTGGATCTGGATATTATACATAGAAAGGTTTGCAAACCTTCCTTTATCGTATTTCCACCATGTGGCAAAGTTTTAAATCCGACTGATCTGGACATTATTATACTCCGATAAAAACATATACCCACACACACACGCAGAGTATAGCAAAAGTCATGCAACGCAATTACTGCATGCATTGTACACTGCATGCACAACACTGATGAATTATTCATGAGCCAACCGCAACGCAGCCTCTGATTGGCTCCACCGGAAAGACGGGGGAGATTTGCCGAAAAACAATAAAAAAGTTAACACCCGTCGTTGCAAATGTGCAAGACCATGGTGAGATCTAAATCAGAGAAACAGAGCGCCCGCTAGCGTTCGTTCATTACAAGCGTGTATAGTTTTTGCCGTGCATAATCGGAACGTTGGTTGTGTGTGACCGCGCAACACCAATGGTCTTGGAACCAAGACTACCAATTGTTAGGTGAGAGACAATGTAATCTCCAGAAGGTAATGAGATAAGTCTTTAGTTACTCTACAAACATGTAATGTAGCATTTAACAGCAAAGTAAGTTACCAAGAAACACAAATTGGAGTTAAATGAGGGTAGCTCGTAACCATCATCTACCATTCACATTTAGTTGGACATTGTCATTTACAGTAAAGTTATCAAAATAACATTTGACAACTTGTGGTTTTCAACACTTACAGGTGTGTTACCTAATCTCAAATACTTTTGGCAATGTTCTCTTCTTTAAGTATGAACAACCTTGAGGTCAATGAGTATTTTCTCACATCCCAAACAAGGATGTCAAGAGATTTCCAAACAAAATGAGACGGAAAGTAAGGAACAGTGGGTGATGAATACAGTTTGGCAAGGTCTGTCCAGTGATTTGACATACTAAGGCCATGTATTGGCTACATGGCTGAAAAAAATATATTGCTGCAGCATTTTACGTCAGTCATGGTTCAGGTTTAGTTGATTGCAATAAGCCCATCAACATCCTACTTTTTAAGTCTTACTCAAGGTAAACATTATACCTTTAATCATTCTCTGTATCTAATATTAGTCTTCAAACTTCAAGACAGAATATGGTTTTCAAAAGACAAAAACAACATATCAATTAGCTTTAGTGAAGCACAAGTGTGTTTTGAATCATTGACATTAATGTTTGAAAGTAAACTGTATAAAGGCTAGACCTTCTATTTGCTGCTGTACAATCTCAAACATCCAAATGTGTAGAAGATACTGTTGTTTCCATGGCAATCATTGTGGTCTTTATCATGTTGTTTGATGATATCTCTGACGAGGTTGTTTGAGGTGATTATCTGAAACTAAAAATAAAAGCAATATTAATCCATCAGAGATGTTATCATAAAAATATAACATGGTTTGAGGGTGACTAGTCGATATTTGCTCCCCGAGGTATTGGAAGTTGACAAACTAGTTCCTGAGGCGAAGCAGACATGACCCCATTTTGACCTTGTCTTCCGGTTCAAAATTGAGGTTGAAAATTCAAAAATTCATGTATAAAGAACTACGAAATTCCCCCATTGGTTGCCTGTAAAGATTTTACACATACATTGTACACCATGTGTAGAGTGTACTGTGTATATTCACGCTCCTGTGATTGCGCTACATACGTGCCTTTTCGGTTAGTTAGTCTCTTCTACAGACGTCAATTTTTCATAAGTTCATAATTATTTCCTCAACAACATCAGCCATTTTGAAAATCTATACATCATATGAAAGGGCTTTACGTACTTTACAAAAATGGATATGTTGGTGAACTTTTCTCGACTTTTTGACCTGTTTAAACCGGAAGTGACTGTAAAATGATTTGAAAAGGTGTTCTTTAATGGCTTTTAGGTTGCAGCATACAAGTCTGGCAAAGGTTTGGTTGAAAAAAAAAAGCAATTGATGACGCCCCCAAAGATAAGTGCACCCTCTAGCGGCAGATTAAAAACATCTAAATATACTCTTTTACTAGATGACGTCATCCTGTTGTTTTGACAATTTTTGCAACTTTAATAATTTATTACAAATCTAAAGAACAAAGCAAGACGTAATATTTTTTTTTAACCCAGGCTTTTAGTTTTCCACGAATTTGATTTTGAGACCTCATAATTAGATTTTAAGGCCTTGAAATCAAGCATCTGAAAGCAAACAACTTCGTGTGACAAGGGTGTTTTTTCTTTCATTATTATCTCGCAACGTCGATGACCAAATGAGCTCAAATTTTCACAGTTTTGTTATTTTATGCTTATTTCATTAAGTTTGTATTGAAATTCTTTTAGTTCATGTTGAATACTCCAAAACATAGAGTATTGCTTGACACACACGAATACATGGATAAACCACAAATAACCTTCTTCATCCAGATGCATATTCCTAAAAGTTATTTACTTTCATCTAAATTTTACAATTTTCCCTAATCAGTGGTGACTGTCATTTCATTATCAACAGCTATAATTAACTTTTCTATTAAAAAAGAAAACAGAAAGTTACCTTTTGTAAATGTATCAGATTTAAAAGCATGGTAAAATATAAGAAAAAACAACAAGAACTAACAACTGTAGCCTATTGTTTGTAAACTTTGATACATCAAATGACTTATTACATACTTGATGTTATGGATCTCATAAGCTAGCAGGTTGTCGAAGGTTGCATGCTGAGCCAGGAGATTGTGACATATAACTTGGGCTCCAGCTAAACAAATCAAAACAAATTTATTTATCAGACACACTTTGATATTTGATGCATATTGAGTATTCATTATGTTATTGACTGACTGAAACGACACTTAACAAGTTGGGAATTTGAAAATACTCACCTCCGATAACCTACAAATGCACAACCGTTGTGAGCTTCAGATGGGAAAATGGCAGAGCTCTTGATAGACTTATGTCGCATACAGTGTGGGCTATTATGTCACAGGGCTTTGTTTTTGTTCAGAAAAAAACAAAACGTACTACATGTGTTCTGCACTGTGGTATTTCAAGATATGAATACTATTAGCAAGATGAATATGAAAAACGTAAGGATGGAAATACTCAGAGGAAATCAGAGTCTTAATGATGAAACAATAGGTTGCAAAGATCACAGAATTTTGGAAAGAAAAGGGAACCCTGGCAAGGTCAAGGAGGGTGACCGATATGGGTGAAAATAATCTGGAACTTTTGATAGATCGGCATTGGATTGGACCCGCCTAGTTTACAGTGCACATAATGGCACTGCATGGTCATTTGTGTCCAACATTTGTGATATTTGTGGTCAACTTAATTCCCAAAACTTTGAGAAGGACATATCAGGAAAAGATCAGAGCTGTTTGTAAACTTTGTAAACTTGATGGCAGTAGTGTTATTTAAGTAGCCTTGCTCTATTGCACTACATAGACAAAAGGTCTGGTTACTCGTCCTACTCCAGAAAACATTTGGGTAAAAAAAGAAAAAAAGAAAAAATGTCTCATGCACATGTAGTTCAAGTGGGGGAGAGTCTTCAATTTTATTTTAAACATCTAAAATTATCTGAACATTTGGCAGGTTTAAAGTTTATGTCTGTTACAAGCAAATCTAAAAAGTCAAAAGATATGGAATTACATTACTTTGTTCTCCATGTATACATACATGTATCATAAGTTGTGGCATGTGAGCTTGGGTGTTTTTGTTAGCTTTGCACATCCAAAATCATGTTTGCAAATGTTTTTGAAGCTGTGAAAAGGCAGGTTACACATATACATTATTGTTTTCCACGGTTTGTGTACCAACAATTTTAAATCCACAACGAAAGAAGAAATAAGAATTTGAATTATTTGCACAAAGTCAAACCAAAGTGTACCAAGAGAATGTGAAGGCATCGTCAGCATAAACCTGATAAAGAGAAAACTAATCACAATCTCATCAATCTTTAAAACCATAATGCATTTACCTAGATCCCATACCAGGGGGTGAGTTCATGGAGTCTGTACTTGGTGGCCCACCCCCACCAGCCATGTTCCTCTCTTCAACCTTCTCTTCTTCTCGTCTCTTAAGGCACGCTGCTTTGGGATTCAGATTACGCTCTATATAAGAATAAGAGATTCACACAAAAAGCTGATCAAAAAACCTGAAATAATGTGGGAATATCAGTGTACATACATCAACATGCTTATTGTGTAGATATTGTGTAGATATTGTGTGTATATGTTACACCTTTGCTAATGAAAGATGGACTTGATCCATAAGAGTTGTGTAAAACTCTACCATTCCTCTCCGAAGATCTGGAGAGAGTTGTCCAACTGGCATGTCCCCAACCTCAGCCGAATCATATGGTTTCTAGATTTCAGTCCTTGCCTTGATACTGTCAGTGCCTTTATTCTGTCCTAGCTGGACTATGGCAGCTGCCTCCTGAATGGTGTCTCAAAGAAAGATGTTTCTCGCCTTCGACGGCTCCAAAACCGATGTGCCAGACTTATCTTTAAGCTTCCCAAATACACTCACACATCTCCACTTCTGTTTCAGACAAGCTTGGTATCACTGGGTAGCGTGTTTCATACAGGCTTGGTATCACTGGGCAGCGTATTTCAGACAGGCTTGGTATCACTGGGCAGCGTGTTTCAGACAGGCTTGGTATTACTGGGCAGCGTGTTTCAGACAGGCTTGGTATCACTGGGCAGCGTGTTTCAGACAGGCTTGGTATTACTGGGCAGCGTATTTCAGACAGGCTTGGTATCACTGGGCAGCGTGTTTCAGACAGGCTTGGTATCACTGGGCAGCGTGTTTCAGACAGGCTTGGTATCACTGGGCAGCGTATTTCAGACAGGCTTGGTATCACTGGGCAGCGTATTTCAGACAGGCTTGGTATCACTGGGCAGCGTGTTTCAGACAGGCTTGGTATCACTGGGCAGCGTGTTTCAGACAGGCTTGGTATCACTGGGCAGCGTGTTTCAGACAAGCTTGGTATCACTGGGCAGCGTGTTTCAGACAGGCTTGGTATCACTGGGCTAGCTCTACAATGATCCCAAGCGTAACTCTACAATGGATTCAGTCCGACCTTCATGAGAGTGCTCAAATTGTGTCTATTGCTATTGGCAAACCTGAAGGTTCTGTTGTGGGTCCTGTACTTGTCACAACATACATTGTACACACTACCTTTTGTTGACATCACAGCATCTAGTTCCATTGATACCAACACATATTTCAAACTGATAAAAGTGATAACCTCCACTCCTAACTACATCTCCTCTTCAGTCTCCAACCGTGCTCGCCATGTTGAAGTTTTGTTTGACCAATTGTTTGGCATGGCTGCACACATCTCAAATTTGTGCAGAAGTGCTAATATCCATATCTCGCCTGCAACAGGTCTTGAACAACGCAGCTCGGGTCTTTTTCCAATGTGGAAAAATATGACCATATTTCTCCTTTTCTGAGAGATACACTGGCATCGGCCTCAACTTCGTCAAACCACATCATATATTATTATAATTATTTATATTATAGCAAATACATCTGCTGACACTGGCATTCACACGCGAGTAATGATCAAACTAAAGTGTACCCAATTATCAATAGATGACACACCATTGTTATTATATATCTCTTTACCTCTGACTTGTTGTTCCAAACTTGTAATTACAGAGACTGCTTGGTGTAAAATGGAGAGTTTAGTCTGAGCCTTGTCACTCTTGAGATGTATACAGGTCATACGACCCAGCTCCTTAAAAGCCTCGTTGATATCACGTACTCTAATGCGTTCTCTTGCATTGTTAGCATGTCGACGCTCCTTCTCCTTTACATGTTTCTGCTCTGGTGTCAAGGAAGCGTCTTCTTCACTGTCATCACCGTTAACAGATGTATAACTAATGCAGGAAGGAAATTAAACAAATGATGGTTACATTTCCTTGAACTCAACTGCTAGCTATACGATTGGATCAATTCCAGCATTGAGAAAACTCTTTGCTGTGTTAGTCTCTCCATATTATTAATTAATGCACCAATGCAACCCACAATACCATCTTAATAATAATAATAGTCAATATTTATATAGCGCTTTATACACCCGAAGGGCGTCTCAAAGTGCTGAAACATACAGTATTTCCTGCAAGGTATGCGGGGCTAGGTTTTTGAATTAAGAGATCTACTCCTTTTACATAAAGCACCATTTAACAGTTTACTAGGTGCTGTGGCGCAATATGCCGCCAATTCGGCCAGGAAGACCGGGGCGAACCCCTTCTCTTTTCGATAAGTGCACTGGGTTCTTTTACGTGCGTTACACAATACACGGGACCAACTTCGTAACGTCCCATCCGAAAGACAAAGAAGTTGTTAAGTGTCTTGCTTAAGGACACAAGTGTCACGGCTGGGGATTCGAACCCACACTCTGCTGATCAGAACCACCAGAGTTTGAATTCGGTGCTCTTAACTGCTCGGCCATAACTCTTCCACAATATCTTTGGTTTAAAAAATTAAGCTGCCTTCATAAGCTGTTAAAGCTTTTTAAATAATTGGCAAAGGTTTTTTTTCCAAAAAGATGTTTGGCATTCAGTAAAATATGGGTCAGTGCAGTGAGAAACCAAGTTTTGTTTGGGTTTGGATTCTGTAAAACCGAAGGGTTCTAATTCTGTTGGATCACAGCATTACACTGAAGACTCTGTTTTATGCATTTCCATCTAGCCATGCTGCTCTTTTTATGTTCAATTATCAAAAATCTTTGGGATATGACATAATATCAATGACATATACCCGACTATATATCGTCATTCAATATTTGTGATATCGTCTAGCATTACTCACAAGGTGTAAGGGTACAAAAAAAAAACCACTCAGTATTCTATTCAATGTCTGCAGTACTCGATGCTAGTTACAGGAATTCAACGTTGCCCCCACTAATCGCTAATAATAATAGTTTAAGGATTTTCATGTTGAAATCCTTGGGCAGTCACGGGTCACTTATAAACAAAGTATACAACCCAAACTCAACTCATCATACTGCTTTTTACTCTTGGCTGCCACTGGAAGTTCCTTCCTTGTGTTTTGAGTAGTTGATGGATCCTCAGACTCAGGCAACTTGTTGTGAGTATCTTTAGAGTTGTTCAATTTAAGCTTGTCATGAGATGGACTTGTCTTGGATTTCTTAGGTTTAGGTGTTGGCTTGCGATCTGTGTCCATACTCTGGCTCAGCAGCTCACCTTGAACAGCTGCAACAAATTAAGCACAAAGTTAACCATGTTTCAACAAACCACCAAACATGTCTTGAAAAAATGCACTTGAATTAGAATGAGTGTAACCCTACAAGTCTATGAGCTTTGAATGCGCTGTGCATGATGCCAATTGTGTCACAGCATGCCCACTCAAATGTTGTTTTCATTTTACTTTTTTTTTACAGACCAAAGTTCAGTCAAGAAAAAAACAGTACAAGGCGTGGCTAAGTCTGGTCAACACATTATCCCAATCACTTCATAATTTGACATTTTCACAGTGGGTGATCCATGAGCAAACAGTAGAGACAGACAATAAGAGAAACCACAATATTGTCCAAACAAATAAAGACTGGAATCAGTTGTGTTTACCCATGCCCAACAGTGTATACATAATTAATACATCACTGTTTGTTGACTGGAACTAACCACTGTATATTATCCTGAAGCTTGGCACCAAACAATCCAAGAAGCTTCAAGGAAACTGGAGTTGAAAACTTGTAACATACACTTTGATATGAGTATACCATCTCTTTAAAATGTTGTTATTTGATTAATTCCAAACAATACAAACTGATTAGTTGCCAGCATTACATTAACCAATTGGGCCTTTGATGTGTACATGAAGGTGTTGGTATCTCCTGTCTCTACAAGTTAAGGTACTTTGCAGCCATATTTCTCTATTAAACACTAACTTCACAACATTTCTTGAACTGTAATAGCATCGGTATGGATGATATCTTACCATTGAATGGCTGCTGTGTTTGACTCAAGTCAGATGCAGGCACAGGTCCTGCCACTGCATTCCTCTCTACAGATGGTGACCCTGACTGTAATCAAATAAACAACATCATGATAAGTTCTCACTCAGTCATCAAACCCTATGGCCTAACAGGATACCTACATGTACATGTATAGGCTCAATTAAGCAAACATGTTATATAAGTTTGTAGGATTTGTTCTTCTGGGCTTGACAAAGTAGATGTCTTTAAAATGTCCACTGAAGAACCAACCATCAATTTTGGCTGCATAAAAAGTGCAATGATAAACTCAACTATTTTGTTATTACTAATGAATCAATTTACTTCACTCACAAGCCAAGTAAATGCACTACATGTATAACTAAATAAGATAATTTGTATATTCACCCCAAGGAAATCAAGAATATTGTTTAAGATTCAATAGACAAAATAGGTAATGCATAATACATTAAAATAGGTAATGCATAAGACATTAAAATAGGTAATGCATAAGACATTACAATAGGTTATGCATAAGACATTAAAATGAAGTGTCCAGCAACACAAGGGCACCTCAATGAACAATTGAAACAGAGAAATCAAACATCACATCTATAAGAATTATGTACAATATCTCAACAAGTTACACGCTTTGGGCTCATTTCAATCATTGACACTTTGCCAGTCAACTCCACTTTTATCTCTGCATCTGTGGATGGTGGTAATCAGCTTGTGTTAATTCTTGCCAGGCAATGTAAAGGAAACCTTCCTTCATTCTCTTTCTTAATTTATGTACAATAATGCAAGGCATGTTGCTCAAAAGTGTGTTTTACTCAACTTTGCAAGTACCTTGCCCCAAATAACAGTGCCTGCCCTTAAAGGCAGTGGACACTATTGGTAATTACTCAAAATAATTATTGTCATAAAACCTCACTTAGTAACGAGTAATGGGGAGAGGTTGATAGTATAAAACATTGTGAGAAACGGCTCCCTCTGAAGTGACATAGTTTTCAAGAAAGAAGTAATTTTCCACGAATTTGATTTCGAGACCTCAAGTTTAGAATTTGAGGTCTCGAAATCAAGCATATACTAGATATAGTGTTTGTAGAAACAAACACTAGGTGTTCGGCTATTGTTGGGTCAGTGTTTGAATAAATGAAACAAGTATTGTTAATAGTTCGTCAAATTACAAAGAAATCAAAACCAAACAGTTTTCTCGATGTGTAATAATTTTATGGAAAAAGCATCAAAAAGTGTACATTTCAACCTAAAAGCCTTTAAATACTGCCTTTTCAAAGCGTTTTACAGGCTCTTTCAGTTTAAAAAGGTCAAAAAGTCAAGAGAAGGTCACCAACACACCCATTTTTGTGGAATACATGTACATGAGGCCCTTTCATATGATGTATAGATTGTCAAAATAGCTTTTGTGGTTGAGGAAACGTGAACTGATGAATAATGGCAACTGGAGAAGAGCCTAACTAACCAGGAGGGAAATGTTTGTTGAAAACGCCTTGAAAACAGACTACGTACGTAAAGCCCTTTCATATGATGTATAGATTGTCAAAATAGCTTTTGTGGTTGAGGACATAGGAACTTATGCATAATGACGACTGGAGAAGAGACTAACTAACCGAATAGGAAATGTTTGTTGAAAACATCTGAAAACAGACTACGTACGTAAAGCCCTTTCATATGATGTATAGATTGTCAACATAGCTTGTGTGGTTGAGGACATAGGAACTTATGCATAATGACGACTGGAGAAGAGACTAACTAACCGAAAAGGAAATGTTTGTTGAAAACACCTTGAAAACAGACTACGTACGTAAAGCCCTTTCATATGATGTATAGATTGTCAAAATAGCTTGTGTGGTTGAGGATATGGGAGCTTATGCATAATGACGACTGGAGAAGAGACTAACTAGGAGGAAAATCTTTGTTGAAAACGCCTTGAAAACAGACTAAAGCGAAGCTATTTATAGGAGAAAAAAAAAATTAAATACAAAAATAAATCGTACAAATTTTGGTCGCCAAGTGGTCTCCCATCCAAATACTGACTGGGCCCGAATTTGCTTAACTTTAGTGACAGGTGTTATTCAACGCAGTATGGTACGCAGACTAAAACAATCAACACGTGGTGCAGAGCGTGACTATGCTCCTCAATGCACCGCATACTTACACGTGGTGACCGCAATGCACCGCATGCTTACACGTGGTGACAAAGTACATGTTTATGTAATTGTAAAAGCTTTACGCGCAATCAATGGGGGAATTTTGTAGTTCTTTATACATGAATTTTAGAATTTTCAACCTCGATTTTGAACCGGAAGACGACATCAAAATGGGGTCATGTCTTAGAGGTGTTTACGGGGTTTTTAATGCCCTTTCCGATAATGTATTGATTATCAAAATCCGTTGTGCAGATCAAAAGTTATGATTTTTTGAAATAATACAGCATACTTACACGTGGTGACCGCAATGCACCGCATGCTTACACGTGGTGACTAAGTACATGTACATGTAATTGTAAAATCTTTACACGCAATCAATGGGGGAATTTTGTAGTTCTTCATACATGAATTTTAGAATTTTCAACCTCGATTTTGAACCGGAAGACAAGATCAAAATGGGGTCATGTCTGTGAGGTGTTTACGGAGTTTTTAATGCCCTTTCCGATGATGTATTGATTGTAAAAATCCGTCATGCAGATCAAAAGTTATGATTTTTTGAAATAATAAACTTTGAATGAGTGTATCTCGTCAACTGATGACGTCATCGTGACGTAAGAACTTTTGTATCATCTGCTGGTTATTGTCTACCTGTGTGCAAAGTTTTAACTTAATGCAAGCTTCGCATCTATGCTTTTTCTTGCGGACAATCGACACCGAGAAGAATAAGAAAAACAACTAGACATAGTGCTTTTTGTTAATTACAAAAACACGGTGTTCGGTTGGACGCTACGTGATGACGTGGTTCAAAAACATTGAACCATAAAGATGTTTTTTATACAATGTGTCGTTATTTTATAGTTAAATGTGCATTACAGATTTGAGAATCCCCTTAAAATGTTTTAGAAAAGTGTGCCATAATGCGATCGTTAATGCAAAGCCACTCCGGATTTTTAGGTTTAGTTTTTCAACTGAAAATCTTATGTCACGATAAAAAGCCGGTTCTAAACGAAAGCAAGGTCAAACACTAACAATACTTTTGTCGTGGAAAAGACCATAAAAATAGCTTATTGGTAGCATTTGTGATTCTCAAGATATAAATTTTCTAGCTATTTAATGTAATGACTTCATCATTGACGTCATCAATTCAAAAAAGGTTGTGGTTTTGGTGCGAGACGTTATCACTCAACTATTGCGATTTTCCGCTCTGCACATAGCGCTCAATGTTTCTAAAATCTTTATACCCAACCGCGCCCTCTTTCGTTGGACCAAATAGAGCGCCGTTGGATATTCCCCCCAAATTGCGCGCCATATGATTTTTACAAATTTTAAACTTTGATTTATTGTAGTCTAATGCCCGATGACGTCATTATGACATAGTTAGGTCTGTGGTGTCTTGATACCAAGGTTCACCTATCTGTTGAGTTTCAACGTTCAAATCAATCTCAATCTTGAGTTATTCCGTAGATAAGCTCGAAAGTTTTTTTTATATAAAAAAAACACGAAGGCGAACTTTGATCCAGGGTAACGACCCGGAAGTTAACGTCGTACGATTTTTGCGTTAACTTTTCAAATGTTGTCCAAGTCTTTATCTATCCGATGCCCAAGTATGAACATCATTGCTTTTATATTCGTTGAGATACAGCAACAAGCAAATGGTCCTTTTTTAACATTAAAAACCCTGTCATGACGTCATCATTCTAAAAAAGTGGCGGTTTCATCAACTCACTGGTGCCTATGTACATGGTAAGTTTTAAGTTTATACAAGCTTAACTTTTGTTTAAAATTGCTTGGGAAGGTTCAGAGGTAAAGAAGAACACGAGGAAAATTAAATCTATGAACAGATTGTTGATAGCTTTTTAATTTTCACAGAAAGTAAAAGTGTAAATCTATTACATTTATACCTTTCTTTGCACAGAAAACAAATGCTAAGTTTAATACTTGTTAAAGCGATGTATTTTATTAGTAAAGAGCTAACTATGTGCAAAGTTTGAAGGTTTTGTGATCCTTGTGATGTTTAACTCAAGAGTAAACTTCTTAAAAGGTTAACTGGATTTGGGGAAACTTTATACGAAACAACAGTTTACTAATTTTAGACTTGTGAAGTAAATAACTGTAACAGACTTATTTATTAAGTATTACAGAGGTTTCGCAAGTGTACGACACGGGTACAGATACAACTAAGATAACTGGGATGCACGTTAGATTTTGTTAGGCATTAAATAAACACTTATTTTGAAAAGCAATGATTTGTACACAAAGCTTTACCGTGTAGCGCGCTAAACACTGCCTTGAGTGCCGGATAGAAACACCCTTCACGAGTCGATGTCACGAATCCGCTTCCCGGTGTTTGATCAAAACATAACCAATGTTCATCTTTTTCTGGTTGCATTTTCTCACATAATTAAAAGTCATACGAATCGCTGCAGTAGGTGGCCATCTCAGCGAAGCTTCGTCTTTAATTCCGTTTTGATAATTAAGCCATGAGAAGGGCGAACAGGGGAACAATTTGACGCCGAATATGATATGAGCGGACTTCAATTGTAAAATGTTGGTACACCATTAAACTAGCGCTACGTTGTAAGTACAATGACCTGAGACTTGTCAAAACATGAATCGAAATCACGCGTACAGTCAAACGATGCACTATTCCGAGCAGAACACACAGGCCTCGTGGACTGAACAAGGTGTGATCAATGGAGCGGAACGGCCAGCCAAAGCGCTTTTGCAGTGTACGCAGTTATCACGCGGGTCAACACATCCGTGGGCTTTATCGTCCGATTTCGACCAGAGTTTCAGGTCAAATTGGTATCATCTCTGTGGGAAAGTTTGAGCAGGATCACTCATCTATAACGGGATGCAAAATTTATGTTGAAATGTTACGTAGTTTTAGAGATAAAAAATTGTAAAATTGTTCAACCTTTGGTTTGAGCCGGAAGTCAAGGTCAAATGGGGTCATTTTGTGTGTAGCGTTTTTTGAAGTTTGGTCGACCTGTCCGATGATATGTAGATTGTCAAAATCCACTATGTGGTTCAGGAGTTATGATTTCTTTAAAATATTTAACTTTGATTTGTTGTAATTCAAAACCTGATGACGTCATCATGACATCATTAAGTTTGTGTGGTCTTATAATTAAGGTTCAATTGTCTGATGAGTTTCAATGTTAAATTCCATATCAATCTTGAGTTATGACAACAAATTGTCTTTTTTTACAAAAAAACACAAAAAACACAAAGGCAGAGTTTGACCTTCCGGTACGACCGGAAGATGAGGTCATACGATTTTGGCATTAACTTTTCAAATGTTGTCCAAGTCTTTATCTATGTGATGCCCAAGTATGAACATCATAGCATTAATATTCGTTGAGATACAGCGAAAAGCAAATGTCGTTTTTCAACTTTAAAAACCTTGCCATGACGTCATCAATGACGTAATCATTCCCAAAAAGTGGCGGTTTCGTCTACTCACTATTGCCGATGTACATAGTAAGTTTTAAGTTTGTACAAGCTTTACTTTTGTTTAAAATTGCTGGAGAAGGTTCGCAGGGAAAGAAGAACGCGAGGAAAAAAACAAAAAAAAACCAGAACAATAACAATAGTTGTTCGGCTGTTGGCCGAACACCTAAAAAAAAACAAAAAAAAAAAAACGAACAAAATCAATGAGTTGGTGGGGCTGTTGCCCGAACACCTAAAAAGCACACATCTTCGTGTGACAAGGGTGTTTTTTCTTTCATAGTTATCTCACAACTCCCACGACCAATCGAGCTCAAATTTTCACAGGTTTGTTATTTTATGCATATGCTGAGATACACCAAGTGAGAAGACCGATCTTTGACAATTACCAATAGTGTCCACTGCCTTTAACTGCAAGCTCTTTTACGATTTGGAAAGCAGGCAGGTATTGGGAAGTACTCCTGACTATTCTCAAAACAGATATGAACAAACCAAAGACATCACCATGGCAGACGTAAAAAAAAAAAAATTGAAAACCCCAAGGTACAACAATCTTGTTAATTTCCTATGGAAGCTGGGATAGAACTGTTCTCTCATCACACTATGGAAATAGCTGGCAGGTCTAGGTTACATATTTACAATAATTCTGCAACGTGTACTATGCAACAGACTCTTCAAATGTCCAATGCTTCTTCATTGTCATTTTCTACTCAGTTCCTTTGAGTT
Organism: Asterias rubens; assembly: GCF_902459465.1. Lineage (NCBI taxonomy): Eukaryota > Metazoa > Echinodermata > Asteroidea > Forcipulatida > Asteriidae > Asterias > Asterias rubens. Next base: position 11,571,890 of record NC_047064.1, on the reverse strand, counting down.
GACTCTTACAAATAAAATAAGCCCATTTGTTAGGTCTCCAGTCAGCCAGTATACAATTATTGACTGCTTCCAGTGCTATGGTTAAAACTACGACTCCCAAGGTAATCCCCGCAGCGTTCTATTTTCCATGAGGCGCAGCCAAAAATATGGAACGGTCCGGGGATCACCGAGACAGTCGGAGTTTTAACCATAGCATAAGTAAAAGCAGACATTATTTGTTTTATAACACCCCAACCGACTATTTATCATCCTCGTACACAATACGTGCGTTTCAGAAACAAAACTGAGTGGGTTGAAGGTGGGTTAAAAGACGTCTGGGTACTGCACGCCGTGAGATAGTGGTCGGACTATCACAGGGCAAACGATGCACTATCACACGGCCGCCATTTCTAGTAAAACTAAGATATATCATGTGACGCGCTCTAAACCAATAAAAAGGCAGAATATTTGTAAGGGGTGTTATAATTCCCACTAACTCCACTTTGCTTTATTTAAGTTGTTTCAAAATTTAGTTGCTTCTTCAGTTAATAATTCAATTAATTTATCATTAATTTAAACTACCCGTACATATTTTGTAGCATGCGTAATCACTTGTTTTGTTTTATTAGCACATCTTATTGAGTCCTTTCACACTGAAGGTTAACGTTTGTTTATTATTCAACCTTGCTTCCATTTAATGTACAAACTGGTCTGATCTCGGAGCTACCACTACAGAGACCTTCTACCCATGGTGTGTTACCTTACAATGTACAAACTGGTCTGATCACAGAGCTACCACTACAGAGACCTTCTACCCATGGTGTGTTACCTTACAATGTACAAACTGGTCTGACCTCAGAGCTACCACTACAGAGACCTTCTACCCATGGTGTGTTACCTTACAATGTACAAACTGGTCTGATCACAGAGCTACCACTGCAGAGACCTTCTACCCATGGTGTGTTACCTTACAATGTACAAACTGGTCTGATCACAGAGCTACCACTACAGAGACCTTCTACCCATGGTGTGTTACCTTACAATGTACAAACTGGTCTGATCACAGAGCTACCACTACAGAGACCTTCTACCCATGGTGTGTTACCTTACAATGTACAAACTGGTCTGATCACAGAGCTACCACTACAGAGACCTTCTACCCATGGTGTGTTACCTTACAATGTACAAACTGGTCTGATCACAGAGCTACCACTACAGAGACCTTCTACCCATGGTGTGTTACCTTACAATGTACAAACTGGTCTGATCACAGAGCTACCACTACAGAGACCTTCTACCCATGGTGTGTTACCTTACAATGTACAAACTGGTCTGATCACAGAGCTACCACTAGCAGAGACCTTCTACCCATGGTGTGTTACCTTACAATGTACAAACTGGTCTGATCTCAGAGCTACCACTACAGAGACCTTCTACCCATGGTGTGTTACCTTACAATGTACAAACTGGTCTGATCTCAGAGCTACCACTACAGAGACCTTCTACCCATGGTGTGTTACCTTACAATGTACAAACTGGTCTGATCACAGAGCTACCACTACAGAGACCTTCTACCCATGGTGTGTTACCTTACAATGTACAAACTGGTCTGATCACAGAGCTACCACTACAGAGACCTTCTACCCATGGTGTGTTACCTTACAATGTACAAACTGGTCTGATCTCAGAGCTACCACTACAGAGACCTTCTACCCATGGTGTGTTACCTTACAATGTACAAACTGGTCTGATCACAGAGCTACCACTACAGAGACCTTCTACCCATGGTGTGTTACCTTACAATGTACAAACTGGTCTGATCACAGAGCTACCACTGCAGAGACCTTCTACCCATGGTGTGTTACCTTACAATGTACAAACTGGTCTGATCTCAGAGCTACCACTACAGAGACCTTCTACCCATGGTGTGTTACCTTACAATGTACAAACTGGTCTGATCACAGAGCTACCACTGCAGAGACCTTCTACCCATGGTGTGTTACCTTACAATGTACAAACTGGTCTGATCTCAGAGCTACCACTACAGAGACCTTCTACCCATGGTGTGTTACCTTACAATGTACAAACTGGTCTGATCACAGAGCTACCACTACAGAGACCTTCTACCCATGGTGTGTTACCTTACAATGTACAAATTGGTCTGATCACAGAGCTACCACTACAGAGACCTTCTACCCATGGTGTGTTACCTTACAATGTACAAACTGGTCTGATCTCAGAGCTACCACTACAGAGACCTTCTACCCATGGTGTGTTACCTTACAATGTACAAACTGGTCTGATCTCGGAGCTACCACTACAGAGACCTTCTACCCATGGTGTGTTACCTTACAATGTACAAACTGGTCTGATCTCGGAGCTACCACTACAGAGACCTTCTACCCATGGTGTGTTACCTTACAATGTACAAACTGGTCTGATCACAGAGCTACCACTACAGAGACCTTCTACCCATGGTGTGTTACCTTACAATGTACAAACTGGTCTGATCTCAGAGCTACCACTACAGAGACCTTCTACCCATGGTGTGTTACCTTATTGGTCTGGTACTAATGTGCAGTGTTTAATTATACTACCGTATGCTTATGTGAATGTAAGCCTGGATGGATAATCATGTTGCCAAATCACCATGTTTGTTTACTATGTTTAATTGGTTTCAACATTAGAATGTGCAATCTTCAAACACAGCCTAATGTATATAAAGAACATAGCTTGGATTAATGACAATGTGGTATTTAATATCTGTTAAGTATAACAACCAATGGATTCTCTTCTTAAGTTTCAAAACTTCTAGACATCAGTGTCTTTGACCCAACCCTTGCTTTAGCTGTTTCTCATAAGACATTGTGGCCCTAACTTTGGGCTAACTATTGTGTAAGAAGTGGATCCTGCGTATCTGTCTAGCTGATTTAGTGATTATAAATGATATATTTATGGATGTTCAAGTGCTCAAGCACGGCCTATATGATGTACATGAATCATACACGAACGCACAGTGTATATGAGTGTACATGTATGTACATGTATGTGTGTGCCTGCCATGACCAAGACCTTCACAGCTAAAAAAGAGGTTTAAGAAATCTTTCATATTGATCAACTTGGTTATTATTCTTCCTTCCAAACAGGGCAATGCATCTTTAATGTGGACAGGCAGTTATCATTCCTCAAGACCCCCTCCAAATAACAGACAGACAAACAAACAAACAAACAAACAAACAAACAAACAAACAAACAAACAAACAAACAAACAAACAAACAAACAAACAAACAAACAAACAAACAAACAAACAAACAAACAAACAAACAAACAAACAAACAAACAAACAAACAAACAAACAAACAAACAAACAAAACAAACAAAACAAACAAACAAACAAACAAACAAACAAACAAACAAACAAACAAACAAACAAACAAACAAACCCCTTAACAACCAGGCGACCCCCACTCCCAAGAAATTATAATAATGAAAACACGTACAAACATATAAGATACACATAAAATAAGTTATTAAATAAATAAAATAATTCCCCCTCCAAAAAAAAAAAAATAAATAAATAAATAAAAAAAAAAAAATACAATCAACATCCTCAAAGTACTTACAAAAGAATATCTGACTTTAATAAATCTAAATACGTAATCTGTGATTGGGTTGACAGGATGAGGATGTGCATCTAGGTAAAGAAATTATGCTCGAGTCCATCAATTCCATTGGAATCATCCATGATCCTCATTCCTTTGTCTTTACTAAAAAAAAGCTGATCCATTTCCTCCAATAAAAACAAGACAAATCCAATGTTACAATTTCAAGAGATGAGTTTATACAGCTGGTTTCACAGGGAGGACTCTTGTCAATGTAGGTTGCTTCCAGGCTTTCTTCAATAAAGTGCACACAGGGTCAAGAATTGGCAATGGGCACAAAATTATCCATATAATAGCTGTTGCAAAAACAATGTACCTCCATGGTTGGAGTCTGATGAAGCCCACTCAACAAGGGAAATTGAAATATAAATACGTCAAATACATGCACATGTAAGGACAAAATGGTTTCAGTGGTTTCATCCTAATACTGAACTTGCATTATTATCCAATCATAACAAAGAAATAGAACTGAAAATATTGTAGCTCACTATGGCCGATATTGATACATCAAAGCAATGCTTGGGGCTAGATTCATTTCATTTGGAATAATCAGAGATTACAGATGTTATTGGTTCTCCCTGGCTCAAGCACAATTGGTTTCGGCCTTGCTGCAAAGTAAATACAGGCATAAATGTGTGACCAATTAAATCTGCACTAGATTTGAAATGCTGCAGCTGCGCTGTCGATTATTAAATGATTATATTCAGATTAAAATGTGATTACTTTGGAGGTAAGGTACTTGGACAACACTCAATACTTTTTCAGTGGGATGCTCGGTCTATTTTTTTGTCGGTAAAATTGTACACAGACAGCAACTATAAAATTATGTTTCACACATAAATACAAAAATGTACTTGCATGAACAATGAAAGTTAAGCTGCACACACAGTACATGGAGATAAAGGAACAAGAACAACACCAAGGATGCAGGTATATTTATTCAAAACATCTTGTACGAAGTACTTGAACAAATAAAACAAAGCAGTGATTTGTCTGAAATTTCATGGTCAATTGATTTTCAAGAATGGTATAAAAGCCATTTTGAAACCTCATACATGTACATGTGTACAAATACATGTAACTATTAAAGGCAGTGCACACTATTGGTAATTACTGAAAAAAAATTATTAGCATAAAACCTTTCTTGGTGTCGAGTAATGGGGAGAGGTTGATGGTATAAAACATTGTGAGAAACGGCTCCCTCTGAAGTGCCATAGTTTTCGAGAAAGAAGTAATTTTCCATGAATTTGATTTCGAATTTGGTCTCGAAATCAACCATCTGAACGCACACAACTTCGTGTGACAAGTGTGTCTTTTTCTTTCATTATTATCTCGCAAGTTCGATGACCGATTGAGCTCAAATTTTCACAAGTTTGTTATTTTGACAATTACCAATAGTGTCCAGTGTCTTTAAGGAAACATCTTCAAAGTGTTTCCATATATTTTTCCCCTTACAAAGTGAACTGATGTTGATGTAAAAAGATTAAACAAGAAATAGAGCCTGGTATTAAGGTGCACAAAACACTGTGGGAAAAACCACTTTTCATTGTTTCAAATAAAATAAAATAAAATACAGCCGCTGAATTTCATGAAACCTTCCCAAGTTGACATTAATGGTGTGTATATTAAATACCAAACAAATGGAATGAATTCATGTTGTTTTTACTTGTACTTTAATGGCTTATTCTTTAGAGTGAAATCTTAGTTTGCACAGTCTGCAAAAACTTGATAAGAATAATCCCTTGCTTGTGGAGTCATCCTCTTTCTCAGGGTCTTTTTATATAGAATGATCGAATGATGCGAAAGTCACTTTGCGAAAAGAGTATTTTCCAAAATACCACATGGAAATGATTTGAGAAAATATCTATGTTCATATAAATCATATATTCATAAGCTGATTGACAGGCTAGTAGTTGTCAGAGCCTGACAGCCTGTATTTTCCCTTCAAATGAAAAATTGATCAAACTGTCCGAGTATGCCCATCCGTTAAACAAATCATGGTTTTTGACATCAGGTCTGTGAGCGGGTCATGAAAAAAAAAAGCAGAAAATTGTTGTCCGGATTTTCCAGCACTTCCAACGTAATAAAAGGCTTTAGTTAAAAACTGAAGCGTAGACAACACATTCACAGAAACATAGGCCACAATTCTTACATGTAACAGTGTATTGTGCATCCTCATTTTCCAGATATATTTTTGTAGCATTCCTTTAGGAATAAATCCACAAGCGCGATGAGTCCTCGTCGTCGACTGCCATATATTTTACTTGTCGCACGAAAATACACACCGTACACAATATACGTTGCATTGGGGAAAACCATGTGTGCCTAATTTTGTCTCAAGGTGTTCGCTTTTTAGTAAAGCGCCCGCTATTGGTGCAATAGAACAATGACATTGAAGTACATGTAAAATAGACATCGCGCTAAACGAAAAATGAACAGCAATGGCTCCAATGAAACACCAACACGGAGCATTTTACAGGGTCTAACCCCCGACTCACATGTCAAAATCAAATCGCAATTAAAGTGCTTCCCGATTCCAGGTACAAGCTACTTGACGATCTATTTCGGATGTAAAAAAAGAAGAAGATAAAAGCGGAACGGGAAAAAAGCGGAACCCAAGAAAAATGCAGAAATCCGCTTTAAATCAGAGATTTCACAGGCCTGTGACCTGGCTTGCTGTCTAAATCCTTTAACAAAGGCCACATATTTTAACTATGACTTGAATGTTTTTTAGTAGTTCTACACAAATGGATGTTAAAGGCAGTGGACACTATTGGTAATTGTCGAAGACTAGCCTTTACAGTTGGTGTATCTCAACATATGCATAAAATAACAAACCTGTTAAAATTTGAGCTCAATCGGTCATCAAAGTTGCGAGATAATATGCGAAATAATAATGAAAGGAAAAAACACCCTTGTCACACGAAGTTGTGTGCGTTTAGATGGTTGATTTCGAGACCTCAAAATCTAATTCTGAGGTCTTGAAATCAAATTCATTGAAAATTTCTCGAAAACTATGTCACTTCAGAGGGAGCCGTTTCTCACAATGTTTTATACCATCAACCTCTCCCCATTACTCGTCACCAAGAAAGGTTTTATGCTTATAATTATTTTGAGTAATTACCAATAGTGTCCACTGCCTTTAAGTAGATATGTACACTGCACATGTACGTCTTCAAGTACAGTGACGATCTTTACTGGTTGTAGGTTTTTATAGAGCGCTCAAGGCACAACTACTGACTGAGAACTAGAGCTCTTCATGTATGTATTGTTGGAACGATAAATACGTGAAATACGCACAGCGGCAAGCAAATGTTCTGTAACATTGAACACACAATTGCATCAAAAGGTAGTTGCTTGTTGAAATGGCCACCAGCCACATTTCAGCTCCTTCAGTAGTATAAAATGTATTATCTTTAAAATAATCAACAGCACAAAACCTTGCTTGGTAACGAGTAATGGCGAGCTAATGATAGGATAAAACATTGTGAGAATTGGCTCCCACTGAAGTAACGTAGTTTTCGAGAAAAAAAAAAGTAATTCAAGCATTTGTTAGCACGCAACTTCGTGTGACAAGGGTGTTTTTTCTTTCATTATTATCTCGCAACTTCGACAACCAACTTTTCACAGGTTTGTTATTTTCTGCATATGTTGAGATACACTAAGAAGACTGGTCTTTGACAATTACCAATAGTGTCCAGTGGCTTTAAGACCATGTGCATTACTGCTACATACTACCATGCAGTATACCATGGAGCAATAAACCTGCCCCATGAGTAAACCAATGTTTATCATGAATGGCATATTAAACCATAGTGTGAGTACAAGATCTAGTATGCAAATGATTACATGCCTTGCCCATGTACTGGATCATATGACAGATTACATGAATAGATTGTACATTAATGCATCAGCCTACTCTAGAGAATCAAAGTAAGAACAAAATGTGAACTATTTTACCCAGTAGCAGTAAGGATATCCATAGTAGTGCACAGTTGGGTGATGTTGTGAAGAAACTTGTGGAATATTGGAGTCAAATGGTGAGTACCACATATTTCAACTCAGCTCAGCTAGGCTAGGACCGTACCCAAACTGTGTACACACACACCTAGCAAACTCTTCTAACTATGTGAAAGCCTTACTCACTCCTTCAAGTAGCCTAATCCTTTTTAGCATCTAGAAATTCATTGCAGCTGTGAAAGATGTGGTTGCTTTTATCAAAAACATGAACATGCTACAGGAATAGGGAATATTGCTAATTTCTGAACTTACAAAGGGCAAGCCTATTAATTAAATCAGGGGTGTCAATTAGTAAATTCATGCAAGCAAAAAAACCCCAAAAATTCAATACTTGACTTCAGTTATGAGATACTACTGGAAAAATATTAAACATACTTCATCAAAACACCTTCTGTTGATATTCATTTTACTAAAGAAACTACAAGAAGATGAAGAAAACACAACTTGGGTATTTTTGAGGTAAAAAAAATGGTACATTCCCCATGATAAAGCAACATATGCATGCCTGTACCTGTAACTTGCATTTCCTTCTAGCTTCATGCAGTGAAACAGGAAGATGGAACAACACTTGTCCCTAGTGATCTGGATCACTAATTTCCTTCTCTTTAAACACACACACAAAAACACAAACACCATACATGCAATCCACTAACATTTTGCAGACTTCAGGAAATTTAAAACAGGAAAGATTTGGGCAAAGATTTCTCAATTGAAACCTTATGTCACAAAGTAGGGCTGTCAGGAAAGGGAGCAAGACCCAGTAGTATAAACCTACTATACTCAAACAACTGCTAGTGCTACAAAGATTTACATTTCATGTATTCTAAAAACATTAGTAGGACTATATTAAGAGTGGATGGAATTAGTTTGTTTGGAGTGAGGAGGCATGTATATTACATGAAAGTTGTCCACTTCCGGTTTCTGCCCAAGGTCCTTACCACACTGTGTGCATGTAAACAGTCTGATCCAAGCACACCATTTACATCAGGTACACTTGCGGTTTCTGCCCAAGGTCCTTACCACACTGTGTGCATGTAAACAGTCTGATCCAAGCACACCATTTACATCAGGTACACTTGCGGTTTCTGCCCAAGGTCCTTACCACACTGTGCATGTAAACAGTCTGATCCAAGCACACCATTTACATCAGGTACACTTCCTGTTTGCGCCCAAGGTCCTTACCACACTGTGTGCATGTAAACAGTCTGATCCAAGCACACCATTTACATCAGGTACACTTCGGGTTTCTGCCCAAGGTCCTTACCACACTGTGCATGTAAACAGTCTGATCCAAGCACACCATTTACATCAGGTACACTTCGGGTTTGTGCCCAAGGTCCTTACCACACTGTGTGCATGTAAACAGTCTGATCCAAGCACACCATTTACATCAGGTACACTTCCGGTTTGTGCCCAAGGTCCTTACCACACTGTGTGCATGTAAACAGTCTGATCCAAGCACACCATTTACATCAGGTACACTTCCGGTTTGTGCCCAAGGTCCTTACCACACTGTGCATGTAAACAGTCTGATCCAAGCACACCATTTACATCAGGTACACTTCAGGTTTGTGCCCAAGGTCCTTACCACACTGTGCATGTAAACAGTCTGATCCAAGCACACCATTTACATCAGGTACACTTCCGGTTTGTGCCCAAGGTCCTTACCACACTGTGTGCATGTAAACAGTCTGATCCAAGCACACCATTTACATCAGGTACACTTCCGGTTTGTGCCCAAGGTCCTTACCACACTGTGTGCATGTAAACAGTCTGATCCAAGCACACCATTTACATCAGGTACACTTCGGGTTTGTGCCCAAGGTCCTTACCACACTGTGTGCATGTAAACAGTCTGATCCAAGCACACCATTTACATCAGGTACACTTGCGGTTTGTGCCCAAGGTCCTTACCACACTGTGCATGTAAACAGTCTGATCCAAGCACACCATTTACATCAGGTACACTTCCGGTTTGTGCCCAAGGTCCTTACCACACTGTGCATGTAAACAGTCTGATCCAAGCACACCATTTACATCAGGTACACTTCCGGTTTGTGCCCAAGGTCCTTACCACACTGTGTGCATGTAAACAGTCTGATCCAAGCACACCATTTACATCAGGTACACTTCCGGTTTGTGCCCAAGGTCCTTACCACACTGTGTGCATGTAAACAGTCTGATCCAAGCACACCATTTACATCAGGTACACTTCCGGTTTGTGCCCAAGGTCCTTACCACACTGTGTGCATGTAAACAGTCTGATCCAAGCACACCATTTACATCAGGTACACTTGGCCTTAAATGTTTTTCTTAAAAATGCTCGACAGTGTACAGTACATGAATGTATCTATAGATACAAATCATACACAAATAATAGTTTTGCTGTGCAAGATTAAGTGCTGAAACTAAGGCCAGATACAAAACAATCGTTGATCGTCCCCACACACATGGCACAACCCTATGAACCACCCCGACCCCTTTATTATTATTAAAAAATAAATTAAGTTCAATTATCATTTTGAGTAAAACTTTGGCAACATTCTGCGCCACACGTGTAGTTACATCAACCCTAACCACCAGTTTGTTTTTGGTACCACACATCGGAGTGTGATAGGAAACCCCCAAAATGCCATCTTCTGAATCACATGACATCAACTTGTACTTTTTGTACCATTTTTGTCAGTCATGGCCAGTGACCTTATTTTGACCTTTCCTTCCGGTCCAATTTAATTGTATTGTTAGATGTTTATTACCAAATACAGTTTGGAGTTTGAATATGGTCTCTGTGTACAAAACATCAGTTAGATCTCTTTAATTGGATGTTTGACGACATCACCCTACGCCAAAGCCCCTTCAGCAAAAGTTTATTTTATACTTTGTGTTCACATTGGAATAAATTATAGATCATATTACTACATAAATTATACCAATTAAAGTGTAGGTTATAAATCATATTTGGGCTTGAATTGTGTCAACCATAAGCTTAACACATGTACACAAATTCATATTTCTTGAACGTCGTACATGATCAATTCATAATCTGTGTATAATTATGAGGGATGTTCTGTCATGTGACCAATATGAAATATTCCTTTTACCTATTATTCTTTTATTTATCCTCAAAACCTAAATGTTTGTTATGAAACAGACTGTTCTGTCATGTGACCAATGTGAAATATTCCTTTTACCTACTATTCTTTTATTCATCCTCAAAACCTAAATGTTTGTTATGAAACAGACTGTTCTGTCATGTGACCAATATGAAATATTCCTTTTACCTATTATTCTTTTATTTATCCTCAAAACCTAAATGTTTGTTATGAAACAGACTGTTCTGTCATGTGACCAATGTGAAATATTCCTTTTACCTACTATTCTTTTATTCATCCTCAAAACCTAAATGTTTGTTATGAAACAGACTGTTCTGTCATGTGACCAATATGAAATATTCCTTTTACCTATTATTCTTTTATTTATCCTCAAAACCTAAATGTTTGTTATGAAACAGACTGTTCTGTCATGTAACCAATATGAAATATTCCTTTTACCTATTATTCTTTTATTCATCCTCAAAACCTAGACGCTACATATCTAGCAGTAGTTTACCTGGGGATTTCATTGGTGCCAACTTTCACACAATTGTAAAGTGGTTTGCTTTTTCAGAATTGTTTTTAAGGGCTAAACCATATTGTTATGAACTTAATCCAACAGATGAATAGTTTCAAAAGGTTGCTGCTACATTTGCATTTACCTCCAACTCTAAGAATAATTTAATTTGTTATGAATCTTGAATAGCTTCTTGTAAGACAATCACTTCATGAGTTTTCCCCCATCACCTGTAATTCAAGTAAGAATCGTTGTTATTCCTGAACATGCTGTGACAAAACCCCAAGCTTCATTTTTACCTCACCTACAGCGTTTTTAACCCCTCCCTCTAACTTCCTTCAGCTAAGTGGTTTACGGCTTTATTATTAATCCAATTCTCCTTCTACTCCAACCAGACATGCCCAATACTCTGGAGAATTCCAAACTTTGCAAAAGTTTGACAGAACCTGGCAATTGTTTACAGACTACAGGTTTCTATTTTCCACTGAGGAAATTAAGTTTGAACGGAGTTATGGAAAGGGGAGGATGTTACTTGTGCTTGGTGCATATTAATAGAAGCTTAAATGTCCCAGGAGTGGGCAGGTTTTCTCCTTTGTGATGCCATGTTCCTCAAGTAGTAAGTGAGGTAAATGCTACGTTTCCACTTTGTCATTTAAAGTTAAAAACAGTGACAAGTGAGCTTTTGAAAACCAATGTGTATGCTTTATGTAAGGTGTGGGTGTGTGTGTCAGCTTGATTCAACAGCAATTTAAACACAGTTTCACCACCACCCTGGTCTCAAATACAAAGAGTAGAATCTCACCAAGTGCTCATTCATGGACTACAACCTGGAAATGGTCAAAGTATATTTGACCACAACACCCCCATTCATTAACAAAACTACTGAGATTTGAGTACAATTCACAAATGTCCACAAAGCAAAATTCATTTGGTGGTGTTTCAGCAAATTGTCTAAATATCACAAGAATCCCAGAGTAAGTAGTATGATCAGATTTTGGGTTCCATTATCCCTAGGGATTTGTATAGCTACATGATATTTCGCAATGCAACTAAAAGTACAATAATAATAATAATAATGATTACATTTATATAGCGCTTCATACTAAAAATAAGTTTCTAAGCGCTTCACAAAGTAAATATAAACGATTAAGTAAGCTAACGGGAAAATTAAAGCTAGAAATATACAATAATAATACAAAAGGTACACGAAATATACAATATATAACAGGCTATTTAGAAGAGTACAAGCCCTTTTGTTTTAAGGAGTAGTTCCAGTTAAGATCGGTGTCAAATGATTTTAAAATAGATCCATGGCAGAATATATGTTGAGGTTTTTTGAGTTGTTTAATCCTCAAAAAGTTGCACACTTTTACCTTTTAATTCTTCCATGCTTAATGTACTCCAATATATTTAAGTATTATATTGAGAACCAAAAAGTAGCTTTGGTATGTTCTTTGTTATGTATGTGAATCATCGTTTTGTACGATATAGAAAACTTACCATATGTGAATCTATATATTGTCCTGATGTACCAAATGCTGGTCCTACATTCATACCAGAGGAACCTGTATGGGCTGGAGGTGGACCAATGCCTCCTGCTGGATGATTAGGCATGGCTTGTAGGGCTCCTTCAGCATGCCTTTGCAGAACATTTATTGCATCATCGAGTCTCTCTTCCATGCGACTTTGCTAAAATAATCATGTCATAACAAACATTCAATATTCAATCTGTATAACTGGTAACTACAAAGACATTAATTTGAAAGCAACGCTATGTACCCATTATTGTCCCAAACCAATCCTCACAGGCTGGTAATGGTCAATCCAGGAGGACTGCTTCCTTTCTCACACAACACATCTAGAGCACATTTAGAGAAAATCAACTTGGCATTCTACCTTAGAGCATTAGTACGTCTCAATCAATGGGGACAAACCTGCTATATACAAACTTATAACATTTAACATGATTGATGGGATTCATCAATGTGCACAACACCCCAAGAATATTCATTTGTAATACATTGGGAGATACACCATTTGATTTCTCACAATTTTTGGGCGAATTCACTGTGAAATGCAAATATTAATATTCACAAGAATGTTTGCCACTGTGTGAGAGCAGCACAACAGAAAGAAAACATCCCTTATGATTCAAGCCACGTTAATCAAATAAAATAATGAATACACTTAGGCCTAAATGACTTCATTGATGGTGTTTCAGAGCAGGGACAGACATTTCAAATTCATGCAACAGATAAACCATCAGCAACTAAATTGATAGCCAAGTTATTTAGGGTGATGCAAACTCTCTATGTATGACCATGTATGACTTTGGTTGACTTACCAGTGAGTGTAGATGGCTCTCCACATAAGGCCCTGGTGATGCCTGAGTGCTTGATCTTGGCCATGGCCCTGTATATATACACATTCAAGTACAAACATCAAAATAATTAGCAAAAAACAACTACATTTCAAAATTAATCAATGTATTTTTCACTGAAATATTTAGATTTTTTAGTGCAAAAACCATGATTATGGTAATGTTACCCCTGTCCCAGATAACATTGTTATACCTCGGTAAAAATTGTGAAGTTTGATTGGTCGAGAACCAATCACGTGTTGTTACCATGGCTAAGGATGCGTGCTACGTGTAATGCACAGCGCGACAGGTAACAAGAGTGATGTTAACCGGTGTAGAAAAGTATCACCTTGATCGTTTCCAACCTTGGTTGATTTCCAGCGCTGTGTACCAAACACGCGGGTTCGAGGGAACAGGTGAATAATTGTTTCTTATTTTTTACTGTTCGTCTGCTCATTAAACCATGATTAAACTATGCATTACTCCGTTATAATAATGTCTGACGATGACAGCAGAACTTTGAGAAGAATAACAATATAGGATTTGAGGCATTGCATGGTGAGGTTGGATTGCGGTAACACCATGTGTGTATCTACTTGCCAGGTAGAGTTTGTTCTTAGAGAACTGTCTTGCTTTATTCTACTACTGCGGAGTAGATTGTTCGGGTGTTCGGTACACTGATCAGTTTTGAAAAGAACTGTCCTGCTTATTAACTATTACCTGGGTGGATGGTACATGTATAGTAACTGGTAATAGGCTGGGACTATATACTACTTTAGCCTATAGGATCATAATTAACTGTACTACCATGGTCTCAACGTTTCAACATTTCAGGTCTCAACGTTTCAGGAATAACAATGTTACCAAGGTATAACAAAACTATTGTTGCAAGCTGTGATGGGGTCCACGGGTTTTGTGGCACCCTCGGCGTGGGTGTACAAAACACAGCATGCACTATTGTATAATTTGAACTAATTCTTCACATTTAACCTTTTAATGTGCCAATGGCTAGTGCTTCCAATTATGTGGAATTGTTTTTTTACAAAGTGAGACCTGGCAGTATCTTCAATATTAACTACAAAAGATGAAGAAATGTGTCTTAATAGATTTATATGGACAAAGTTTAACCAATGAATCAATTTTAAGCAATACCATGATAATGTGTTGGTGTCGCCTGTGGATACGTGATAGGGTTAATCAAGGTCCCTGATTTGATAAACAAGTTGCATAACACTCCTGGCTAACTTGATACCTAATTTAGACAAAATCACTATGTGTGACAAGGTATGGACTTTGATTAATGTTTAGGAGCCATAGTCGGTCATCCACACTACTTAAATAATATATTGGGACAAAAACAGATAGTAAAAAAGAAGAACAATCTAGTAAAACGCCAAATGGCATTCAACTGTGACCTTAATACCCAACAAAAACTTATAAGAATAAATATTTCAGATCTATTTCAGATCTATTGAAATATAAAGTTCTAAAATCTACCAAGTAGACTTTATAATAATAACCTACACATTTACTATAAGATTAAATGATTCAAAACACTGTGTTGTTCATTACACTTTATGAGCTTAGGTCGACACAATTGAGAATTTGAAAATAAAACTTTAAAAAAAGTTACCATAACTTATCGGTCAAACGGAAATATAATTGTGCAGGAGAAAGTAATTAGTTTGCTGTTAATGAGGCAAGAAATTCAATTTGATTATAATAAGGCAGGATGTATAATCCTGGAGTAGAGCATAGTAAGTGTGAAGGAAAAGCACAACAGACTGAATGCTCATCTAGTCTACAGTCAGATTACACACACCAATTCCAGGTGATCATTCCACGCTTATGTGACCATCAATTGGCCATGCAGCTAAAGAAACCCTTGACAAAACAAGACTACAATGTACAATCCAGATGTAGTGTGGGATAGCCAAGTAATGATATAACAGCACTCTCTTAATGTTAATATTTCCTTGCCCAGTACCAAGTAAAAAAAATAATAAGAACTGAACAGGATGAAAAGCCATCATCTTTATTCTTGACCTTGGAACACTTTACAAAAGTGCGCATGGAGCCAGCCGTAGATCCCACACAGTCTGCAACTGGCTACAGTCATCAGTATCATACACCACTAGGTATAGTCATTGACTTGTGGAGAGCAGATAAATCTATCATATTACTCAATGTCAACTGAACTAGCAACTCAAACACATCAACAAAATGATGTCATGTATTAGTGCAAAAAATGTCTAAACAGACTACTAAAATCTTAAAGATCTCTATAGCAACTACCATGTGTATACATCTGCATGGCCAAGGTTGTAAGATTATAGAAGGAGGACTATCAATGTTAAAACAGTGATTATTATCAATAGACTTTTCATCTGTCCTAAATCTAACATACAACTTGTTCAATTACAACAAGCAAACTGCTGGCAAAGTTATTACTTTGTTTGAAAGCTTGGTTTACTTGCAATTTGAAATGTTTGTATTAACAAAATTAGTAGTGGTTTTCATTTCCAGTAGTCTGTAGTGTACAACTCTTGTTGGAGAGATTTGTAAATCCCAAAGATTTGTGAAGATTTGTTCGTAGAGATGATAGCGGATCGAAACCCTGTGGAAAACGCATGCGCAATGTAACGAACCTGAACCAGCAATAGTAAGGGTCGCCGATGCATGACCAAATAATCAACCTCTTGGGCTAGTTTAGTCCGCTTGGCAAGAATAAACTCGCTGTGTGAACGCAAGCCAATTTTGGACTACGTCATGTTTATGTTTTGGACACCCGCGGTGCTCGGATTAAGGGCTAGTTCCCCCACCTCTGAACATACCCTATTACAAAATAGAAGCAGTGCATTGTTGTCTTAGGGTCAAACTTAACTGCATCCTAAACCATACTGCAGGAAGAATAATACACTTCTCATTGGCTCCTCTTACATTTATTAAATCCAGATGGACATAGTTTTTTTTTTTTTTCTCCAATAGGTTTTGTTCCTAGATCTTTAAGTCCTTTTTCAAATAATCAATGATCTTAATTATCTGTATGCAATTAGCCTTTTTGAGATATGGCGGACGTAATGCTACGACACTATAAGGTTTGGGTTAATTTGTTTGAATACACACTCCTATCACATCCGCAATACCTCAAAACAACACAATGAGGTGAATTAATTTGACAGCCAGTCTGATATTGTTTTTTGGAAAACATGTTATTATTATGGAAGGATAGCTAATGTTGAAAGTGGATCTTAGTATGATTTTTGTAAAGAAAACAAAATACATACCATCTTACAAGATTGTTATGCCATGTTACACAGTAGGTTTTTAAAAGTTAGAACAGGCTTACATATTTGTTGCTATTTTGGGCGAAAATGTGAACTTTCTTTGAACAATAGAAAAACAGGAATTCATTCAAACATTTAAATAAATGCTGCTTGTTTATAGACCAGAATTCCCTCCATATAAATATCACTGCATGAATGTATGAATGCATGCGAATAGTGAATGTATGCATGGTAACAAAAGCCAATGTATGCACTCTTCACTAAGATTTGAGGCCAACTTGAAACAAATATTTGTTAATAGTATATCTTTTGGTATATAAGTAAACAGTTGTACTTGACATGTCTTGTCAGGTACAAGTTTGAGACAAGGCTGTCAAGTACAAGTGCATTCTCTTGTTATGAGGTTGCAACTGCTAGTAGTGATGAGTGATACATGGGGCACAGCTGGTAGTGACTAGCTATATACACCAACCTACTATGGGAAGGAAATAACCTCACCTGCTTGATTCATAAGCAATCTCACAAGAAATCACAACACACAGACAGCGCCCTCACCAAAAATACAATACAAGGGCACAATTGTGTTTTGAGTTCACTTAAACAAAAAAAATAAAAAGAATCATAAATAAATAGTTGAAAAAGAAGGAGAAGGAGAAGCCATTGCAGTTGTCTTTGAGCAAAAACAGGTATCTGTGCCTAAGGCCCGATGTACCATTTAGTGTAGTTTAAACACTTTCTGTAAAACCATAAGTTGTTGTAAGCTTACACCTAATGTGAAACAACCCCAGGTGTTTTCACCCTTATCAAACAAACAACCCCAGGTGTTTTCACCCTTATCAAAACCTTATTATTCTCAACGATAACTGACATTTTTTATTTTTGTTTTTTTAATTATTTTTGACCAAATGTACAAACTACTAGCACCTTTGCTTAACACTGAGTAATTTGTCTGGCTCATTGCAATGCCTTTTAAATGCATGATGGCATCCGTTTTTCTAACGATATTTCACCCTATCTGCCTTTTCATGCTTCATTGTAAATGCACAAATTTCAAACGTTGATGGTATTTTATTAGTGTATTTTATAGTGTGTCTCAACAGGATATTTTCTGCTAGATAGAAAATAAACATTAAATAAATCAACTTAACCACTCTGCTTTATGACTATTGTTGAGCTCACAGATTGTTTGTTTATATACAATTGAAGGTTTTGAAAGGATAAACAAACCAATTGCCCCTTATTACTAGGCTTTACATTGTCTTCAGACATGTACTACGTACTTGCATCATGGTTTTTGTACTTTATTGATAATATTCTTTGATAAAATACTTGATCTTGGTTTTTGGATTCTCATGCTGTTTAAATATCTTATTGAGGATGAGGGTGACTTAAGGTGGCTTGTC
The DNA here is from genome assembly GCF_902459465.1 of Asterias rubens. NCBI lineage: Eukaryota > Metazoa > Echinodermata > Asteroidea > Forcipulatida > Asteriidae > Asterias > Asterias rubens. Next base: position 11,553,570 of record NC_047064.1, on the reverse strand, counting down.
TGTCGGGAAAGCAATGATGCCCTCTGGCTGCACTCTGCCCAATCCCTACTTGACAAGCCCCACCCTTGTTGGTTTTTATGCATCTCCGTTTTCCTTTTCCTTTAACAGGAAATCTAATTAGATTGGTGCTTTTCCCCTGTCTGGCTTGGCTTCTGCAATTTATTCCTGAACCTGCCAGGATAGATTAACCTCACAATTTCAGGACTCACAGAGAAACTTGCCAACTTTCATCACTAGACAAAGTTACAATCCTTTGACTTACTTTTTTTATTGTTACAATTTCACTACATTATTACTAGCTTTTCTTTTTGTGTACAGCATTTTATCTTATAAGATTGGGGGAAAAAAGCTTTCTAAAATTCAGAACAATTTTTGCTTCAACAAACTTCAGCCCTGAGCTATTCGTCTTTTGTAATCCAAGTTTCTTTTTGTTTTGTGATAAGTTAGTCAGTAACTTCATCCCTTTCTAAAGTACTTGAAATTCTGTTGTGGTGTGTTTTATGGTCCCGATACTTGTTGTTGATTATTTTGAAAAAGAAAAAAGAAAACTTAAAATAAAATTTATAAAGTAGAATTTTCAAATGATTTGATTTCCTCAGTTGTTAACATACCAAAATGCTAGTTCAAACACCCAGGGACCAGTCAACATTCATGTGGTCTGGTAACAACCATCATGAAACATAAATAGTGAAACAACTGGCACACCCTGCTTGCTAAGTCACTCAACATGGTGACATTATTCATCAGGATCCAAGGATACAAGTTAGGGTGATGTGATTGTTTAAAATGCTTTTAAGTGTATAACTTTGAAGCACATTCATTGTAATTACTACATGTCCACTGTCCTCTTCAAAAAACCCATACCATGTGAAAGTATAAGGACATGTATCTATGTGCATACACTGTTCTGTTAAAAGATGAATAGAATTATCAACCTTTAAGGTTCTTTTATGCAGATGAGGTTATTATAAATGCAAATATACATGAACATTCCAACATGTGAAGCCTGGGATTTGTGTGATGGTCCACTTGATTTTAAATATCATGCATATTAATTTTCAAATTTATAAATTTATAAAAATAAGCAAAAGACTTAAAAGACTAAGAAATAATACCTAAATGCTATGACTAGGAAGAAAGTAACTTACCTGACATAGGAGGAGGAGAGCCAACAGGCGTTGATGGGTTGGATGGAAAACTGCTATTTGTATGGTCTGCTGAGTAGATCTATAAAGACAAAAAAACATCCCAAATCAATGACTCAGGCATAAAGGTATTGTTAACCCATTATTACAGCATTTACCATTACACATTGTACATGTACATCAACACAAGTGTGTCAAATCAAACTATTGTCACCTCAATTATTCCTTAAAGGCAGTGGACACTATTGGTAATTACTCAAAATAATTATAAGAATAAAACCTTTCTTGGTGACGAGTAATGGGGAGAGGTTGATGGTACAGAACATTGTGAGAAACGGCTCCCTCTGAAGTGCCATAGTTTTCGAGAAAGAAGTAATTTTCCACGAATTTGATTTCGAGACCTCAGATTTAGAACTTGAGGTCTCGAAATCAACCATCTAAACGCACCCAACTTCGTGTGACAAGGGTGTTGTTTCTCTCATTATTATCTCGCTAGTTCGATGACCGATTGAGCTCAAATTTTCACAGGTTTGTTATTTTATGCATATGTGGAGATACACCAAGAGAGAAGACTGGTCTTTGACAATTACCAATAGTGTCCACTACCTTTAAAGACAGTGGACACTAATTGGTAATTACTCAAAATAATTGTAAGCATAAAAACTTACTTGGTAACAAGCAATGGGGAGCTGTTGACAGTATAAAACATTGTGAGAAATGGCTCCCTCTGAAGTAATTTACAATTTCTCATAGAGTGGCCTTTACCGAGGACAAAATGCCTTGGTGCCCCTGCCCTTTCAAAAACAAAGCAATAGCATACAGGCCTTGTATGTAGCCAAAGTTTGAATTTGTAAAGCTATCAAGTATTTTACACAAAACTGTACACTAAATGCACCTTCTTTTCCAACATTTTCACAGGACCCACTTACTCAATTTATTATTAATATGATTATTATCATTATATCTTTTTAATACATTTTTAATTTAACGCTAACATTGTCCTGATTCTTTCAGAAAATGGTCTTAGTTGACTATTCAATACAAAACATAAGATGTGTCAATTTTACTGTGAAATTCTGAGACCAAAACAGGACAAGAAGTCCCACAGAGTCCTAATTTCCACCCATGCCTGTTCCAGATGCCAAACATTCAAAATACTGTCAGCAATCATGCCACCCGCTTATAACATCACCAAGCTAAATTGTCCACTGGATGGGGGTCTTGCATGGTCCAATTCATCCAATTTGGTCATACAGTCAATGCCCTCAACAAGTACCAACCCAAAACAAAAACAATAGGCTCCATTAGTAATCAAATAAGAAGAATGGGGAAGATGTGAGGTAAATTGTGTTTGATACAATTGAGTTACAGTGTTGATTCTCTTAATGTTTAATTACTTGAAAGAAAAAATCCCTTTTAAATCTTGAATTGAAAAACAAGAAATATGAACTAAAGCAGTATATTATCTGTGTTTTGACATTTTGTCTGATTTAGTGGCATGGATGTACACATTTATACATGTCACATCACATCAAATGCTCATTCGAAGAAATCTCATGCAATTATATGCAGAACAAAGGAAGACCTAAATGTAGATGAAACAATGTGAAATAATTTCACCTAATATTAATATAATTCTTGCACAATTAATTCAGAGAGAAAACATGCACACTTCTGAAACCATGTATAATAAATGCTTTTAAAACTCCCTATATAAAAGGTACAGGTTAACCATACTATCAGTACAACATACGTGTAACAGTAACTCCAGCTAAAGTAATAAATGAAATGACTGAATAAGTATCTTAAAACCAGCACAAGTTTACACCGACTTCAATGGCTACAGTACGGCTATGGCTATTCTATTGGCTGCAGAGGCAACAATGAAGCTTGCACAGCCTCTGGCCACAGCCATAGCTATCAAAAGCCAACTTCAGAAAATGTTTCTGTGCATGTTTATGTAGTCTGAAGGAATGCTTTATAATAGGCTTTATTTTTAGAGCTCCAAATATCTCACTCAAAAGAAGAAACTATTTAGTACTAAGTAATCAACGCTCCACATCCACATGATGCAACTACACATGTAAGACAGGTTGTTCAAGACAGGTTGTTTAATGGTTACTGACTAGATTGGGCAGGTGGCAGCTGGCTATCACAGGACTGTATCAGGTAGTGTTCTGTATTGATCAAGATTCTATGCACAATTAGCTCAACCAAAATCTACAAATAAAAATTTGACACAGTGAAAAATACCCCCTATCCTTGTATACATACAGTAATATTAAGACAATATTCCTGACCCTAACCCCTTTGTCTCCCCCAACCCTACCCCACTTTCTACGCCTCTCTCAATATTCACGCATGCCGTCGTAATTTTTACCCAAAATGAGGCCATAGGCGCACATCCGCCACCACAGCCTCGTTTTGGGTTAGAATTATGAAGTACATGTACTCATGAATAAATATTATGAGAGGCGTATAACATCTAAACAAATATATGCATTTTCTAACACTTATCCTTAGTAAAATGTTAACATTAACGATCAAACAAATCAATAAAACCACATGTGAAAAAATACTTAATTTGTTACAAATTTCATGGTTGAATGAGTAAGTGAGAGCTGAACTTGTGTGGTGTCAGTAGCCTAAGATACTACTATAATACAAAGAGAACACTAAAGCTACAACTTCTCAAGTCAGGGAGCATCAGGGACATTTATTAATTGCAATACTGAAGGACAACATGACTTTTTCTTTTTCAGACAGTATAATACCAACACGTGAAACGCATGTGCGATAACAATAAAAGATGCCATTATACCAATAATGGTTTGGTTTGGATAGTATTGCCTGGCAACAACAGGGATTCATATTTAAGGTTGGGGTGTTTCGGAGTTCCTAATTACCAAATCATTGCAAAGTTCTATCTTCCATCCAATAAGTTTACTTTGGTTAAAGTACACAAATCAATCAATCAAGGAAGATAACCTGGAATTTATGTTCCTTACCCGAACTTAACATGCAAATTGAAAATCAAAGATAAAGCAAATCACATGTTATTGTAATACTTCAAAGGGGCAAACTGATTCAGTTGACCTGTCCTCCACCAAGGGCAAATACTGACAATGTTGGCCATTTCTGATAGACATGGCAAGATACTTTGTGTCTGTGTTAGTGTAGGAAACCATATGATGGAAATACTATTGGAGTAGCACAATTTCAGATGGCGTGCAACTGCTATATCATCAACATATTGAATTGAAATTATTGACAAGTACACACGCAGACTGCCTCATTTAAAAATTTTGGTAGCATTTTTCAACCTGTGTCTGGAACAATTACAACTTGATTAGACGACATGACGGGATACTACTCCAGTCTGTCTAAATGTCACCAGAAACCAGGTCATTCTCTTTAAAGGCAGTAGACACTGATGGTAATTACTCAAAACAATTATTGCCATAAAACTTTTCTTGATTACGAGTAATGGGGAGAGGTGATGGTATGAAACAGCTCCCTCTCAAGTGGCGTAGTTTTCGAGAAAGAAGTAGTTTTCCACAAATTTGATTTCGAGACCTCAGATTTAGAATTTTAGGTCTCGAAATCAAGCATCTGAAAGCACACAACTTTGTGTGACCATGGTGCGACAAGGGTGATTTTTTTTTTCATTAATATTTCGCGGCTTCGACAACCAATGAGCTCAAATTTTCACAGGTTTGTTATTTTTGTTCATATGTTGAGATACACCAACTATGAAGCCTAGTCTTTGACAATTACCAATAGTGTCCTGTGTCTTTATGAAAAGTTTGATCAAGTTAGTGGTAATTCTTCAGAGAGGCGTTTGAGTTTGGTTCTATTTAACATTAAGAAACATTAAACACAAAAAACACATTCAATTCCTTTCCTTTCAAATACACCTACATGTTCACTTTCCCATGTCTACCGATTCTTAATAAACTTTGTGCATACCACCAAGCCACCCAAAAGGAAAACAATCATACAAACAGAAACTAACTAAACAAACAGTTATTTGTTCATACCTATGGAAAGATGGTTTCCCAAACTATAACTGATATTAGAATACAAGTTGAAACAGAATGACTTGCTCCCCACAAGAACTCAGCAACTATTCATAACTTATTTTTGTTATGTACACTGATAGTGTTAAAAACTGAACACTTCCCTTTGTTTTGGTTTATTTGTTCAGAATTAGTGTTATTTAGCAATGTCTCTTTGGTTTCAACATACATAAAATATGTATATCAACATCCACTGTAAAGTTGGTTTAAAAGAAAAATGTTAAGAAGGTCAAAGTTCAAAATGCTTCAAGTTGTAAATTTGGGATTATGGGAAGGTCATTCATCTCTCACCAACTTCCAACAAAATAAGAAGAAAAAATAACCTCATGAACTAAATACTTTGTAGGCTTCAATCATCAAGGTAGATAGTCAATACCCTGACTTACTGTTGGTAATCGGTAGCACCGATGAAAAGTAATCAAATTAAGATTCAGATTAAAAATGTTTTATAATCATGAATAAGCCACATCACTTTATAATCCGTATCTCTAAAGTCTTTTCAAGAGTAGTTGGAAGTCTGGAAAAGTCAGGGAAATGTCTCAAGCTGGGAGAACAATGATAACAACAAAATCCTATGCATTCTTAAAAATGATTTATTGAATAATCCATACTTTTAAAATCGGACATTGGGTGGTTGGGCCAAGCATGGAGCTATCCTTTTTATAGCTCCATGGGTCAAGTAAAAACAATTTTGAAAACAAACAAACATTTTGTAACATTAGTTTAACTGAATTTCCCAAAAGTGTTTTTCAATTTCCAGAAGCTTTTTAATCAGAAAACCAAGGGCCAATATTCCAAAGTTTATAGATGTGCTTGCATTACCTTCAAATGAGTAATGAACAAGAGACTTGCACAATAAGTCTTGAAATAAGAGTTTGCATCCATTGTTGTTCTGTGTTGTTGCTGGTTTATATATGTTGTTAAACTGGTCAGAATCAAACAGCTATAAATTTAACCAGCATCTGCAATGTACGATAACTGCCCTAGACATGTTTACATTAAGTTACGAAGCACATCTGTAGCAGTAGCGCTAATATGAAGGCCACAAGGTAATGATGTGGCCTCATTACAGGCAAGACACTTTTTCTAATTTTCTTCTAATTTTATGAGTAAAAAATATCCCAATTCAATGTTTACCTCCAGCAGCCTGATATTTTGCATTTCTGATTAGATAATAGGTAGATGATCAATAGAGGTGGTATGGTATAACCCTGATTGGATTCCAGTGATTCTACTCTACTAGGTAAGACATCACAGTAGTTGCACTTAGGTTGTTAATCACAAGCATTCAACAAATGAACAATGGAGTGTATTCAATCATGTTCAACAATCCAGTGGGCACTAATTTATGTCATGTCTTCAAACAAGATCATGATTCATTCTATTTGTCAGCATTTCATTAACATTCTGAACGTTCAAACTACAGGCTACAGCTTTAGAAAAAAAACCAAGAACATTCCAGTCTTTTGGGCATTTATATAACTAAAGAACTGTTAAATTTGCTTAGTGACAAAAATGCTAAATCCACCAACAAGTCTGAGGTCATTTTCTGTTGTAACACCCATTAAAACTCAATTCTCACATTTGCACGTAAACATTTGGCACTTCGACTTTCACCAATAAATATCAATGTTCTGATCACTGTGATTACAAATGCTGCTCTCCCTTGAATGTCAAGTTAAAATATTGGGGAAAAAACTGATTTTTATAATATTAATAGTTCATAACAGTTTAATCAGTTACATTTGATGTGAGTTCCTGCCCTCCTCAGTAGATATAAGTTCACCCATGTACATGTATGTAATGAACTAAACTATGCCATGCTTATTTTCAGCAAACCACCCATTATTTGAGAATGAACCCTATTTCCACCATCTCTAGTTATCAAGAAATTATATCAATGATGTAAGTAGCAAATAATGTACACTAACCTTAACAATGTAAACAAGGATCACAACTCAACGAACTAGTTAGTTTATTGAGTTGTTTATGCAATTGTTGTTTTATACTATGTCCCATTCAGTCATCATCTACTCCAAATTTCAGCCACAAATCTTTCTCAGACTCTGAGTGATTGGTACATCCACTTTTGACTTGACTTTTATGACATTTTGGTATTTGATTTTGAATGTTCACCATCAGGGAAGTACATGTACAGTACCTGATCATGCTGGTTGGGTAGCGCGGCCCGGGGTACTGATTTGTTGCTCCAACCCAATATATAGAAACTTTACATAACATTTCCTGAAGGACTTAAAATAATTTTTTTTAAAGACAGATAACACAGTTCAATCTTTTCCAACATTATACCAACACAGCCATGAGACTTTTGGCCATAATTGAGACATAATTACCAACGGTTTGACTGGCTCTATTTGATGTCAAATAATCCTGGTCACTTGAAGTTCCATTGATGCAACTGGAACACAAAATTGATCACCAAATAAACAGAACAATGTTCCTTTGTTCAATACCAAACCTAAACTATTTGTGAATGAAATATTTGTTTATGGTTGGTCTTACCCATGGATATCTAGGATGACTAAAGCTTGGAACAAACATAGTTGGTTGTGTGTGAGAATGATGATGCTGATATGCTGCAGCTGCTGCAGCAGATGCTGTCATTCCAGGCATGGTGTAACCTCCATCAGCCTGCTGCATATGGGAAGGAGCTGGCCTATACATCCAATCAGATCAGTTAGTCAACAAGGAGAAACGAGTCTAACAGCTCAAATGTTCACTGTTAATGGTGCCAAACCACCAGCAGTTAGTAGTAGAGAACTTCCAGCACAGGGTATTAACTCCACAGTCCCCAGTGATCTCAGGCTAATCAGTGATTGGCAATATAGTGCTAGTATCACTATGCAATTCAACTAACTCTGTGATGAGTCACAACCTCCTCAAATCTCTACTACGTTATTAGCCAATGTGTTCTACAACTTGCAATGCTGCATTTGGCTTATCATGAACTTTCTTGTAGAGAACACTCCAGTCCTCAGTCATTGCTGTCCTTGGCACACTGGTTTGGCCTCAAGCTAAGACAAATCAGCCAGTTGAAATCTGGAAGTGATCAGTAGGGCTGCTTCTGATTATGTAATCACTGTAATGCTAAACTCATGCAGAATGCTGGATGGGCAGAAACACTGTTTCTGTCTCTTTCTTGCCCTTCAATAAAGGCCAATTAAAGCAAACCACAAGTTGCTCTGAGGGTCATATGTTGGCCTATCCTACTGATGTACATGTATATGTCTACATGCACCCATCAACACAGACTGTTAACCATCAATACTGAGTTAGTTTGTGTTATACCACACTCTCCTCTTTTCACACAACTAGTTATGTTGTAATGCTGTCACATGGCATCATTTAAACCCAGGGAAGCCAAATAAAAACAATATCTGGAGCAACATAGTGGTATAAGGATTGAAAAGACCAAAGCTATTTCTTCCAATTGACCTACTCCCTCCGATACTGGTAGAATCTATACAATAAGAGAACTTGCATGGCATGATATCAGGAGGAGGACCAACAGTTACCCAACGCAGTAGTCACTTTATTTCCTGACGGTGACCTTGCAGAATGACCCTTCCACAGTAACTTAATTGGCCCTTTCCATTTTCAACAGTGGGATATGTTTTGTAAAATTGTGTTCACGTCAGAGATGGACATATTCACTCATTTGTATGCTAACAAAAAAGAAAAGTGAGTGAAACAAAAAATAATTCACCAAGCTTATTGTATTGCAAAATGCAACAGATTAACAGTACTGCAAAAGAACATAAGAACGAAAGGCAACATTGTTTACTGAGGACCATCCCTTGGCTTAAAATGGACAGAGCCAAAGTCAGTGTGGTATCATCTTACAGCCAAGGTCTGGTTTTCTCATCATCCTGAATAAACCTTCATTTCCTGTGTACCAGGATCATATTACATGTCTATGGCCACCCCTTCAAGAACAAATGGACTGCTCCCAACAAAGTTTATTGCTGATGCTATTATTATTTGGAATAACCCTCTATGGTATACCAAGGCTAGATGGCTGGCTGACAGACCTGTGCTGAACCTTGCACTATGGCTCTCTCAACATACAGTCCTGAACAACTGCAAAAAGGAACATTTACATGTGCAGTGCACAATCATAGAGATGTCAATGAGACAAAACTGTTCATTTAGTTCAGGTTTGATACAATAACATCTAACTGTTCTGGCTGCTCTAGCTGTATGTTCAAATAATTGGACATTCATTTATTAGTCAGGTCCATAACTTTTTTCTTCATGATGTTATATCATGGTAAAACTTACAATTACATTACAACAAGTACTGTATATCCATCATTGTAATGTTAACAAAAACCAATGTATAAAATTCATTAAAATCTGTGTTTTCATTTCCTAGGAAACAAATAAGTTTTTCTTTAACTTGAATATTGTGCACAGGTATGTCATCGTTAAGTAATTATTTGTTTATTAAGAAACGATAATAATTTCTATTATTAATCCATCCAACTTCTGACGGTTTTTACAGATATTATGGGGAATCCTGTTTAAGTGAAAAAAAAAAAATGAAAGACAGACCAAGCTTCGCCAGGCTTTTTATGAGCAACTGATCCTTTTTTGTATTAAAATCCCCCCCCCCCCACAGTAGTGTGGATGGGGTCTACGAACGAATACTTACCGGTAGAGTCGAATTACTAATTTGCATATTCCCTATGCCGCGAGGCAATAATGCTAAGACTTTCACACTCAATAGCGCCATCCACCGTCCTACCCATAACGCCCCGCGACATGCCCGTCACGGAGTCGTCCTCTTTTCGATGAGCCCTACTAAATGTAAGCACCCAAGGACCGAGTATGTGGGGAAGGAGGGAGGGATACTCTACCGGTAAGTATTCGTTCGTAGACCCCATCCACACTACTGTGGGGGGGGGGGGGGGGGGGGGAGTCTACTTCACTCTATTTACCGGTAGAGTCGAATTACTAATTTGCATAGACTCGCACCGAGGAAAAGGCGGTGGGTATACGCAGTGCTACTGCATGTCTTAAGGGGGGCGTAGGACCCCGGCGCGCTCAAAATTCAGAGAACGCTTCGCGGCCGTTAGGCCCGATAGTGGTCCATGCCCAAAACGTACAGGGGGTGTCGTCCCACGGGTGAGCAAAACATTATAAGTATTGTTAGCACTGTATTACCGTGGAAAAACTCACCTAAACACGTGACTGACGAGGTGGAGCTTGTTCTGGCTTTGCAGCTTGGCTGGCCGCCTGTAACACCGCTCTACCCGCTCTCCCATCCACCTGTAGAACGTCCTTCAGGTAGCAGTCAGAGAACGTGGACGGGCTCTTCCAGGAGGCCGCCCTTGTTATGTCACTCATGGAGACCCCTTTAAAGAAAGCCCATGAGGCCGACACTCCCCGTACCTCGTGGGCATGAACTGGACCATTGGTGGCTGGCCATCCGCCCGGCACCGAGCGGATGGCTGTAACTATCCAACGCCTGATTGTATCGCGGGATGCTGGTCGGAATGGTGGAACCGTGGACACGAACAGCTGTTCGTGGCCGGTTCGGAGTGACTTTGTGTGATCGATGTACCACTTTAGCGCCCGTACCAGGCACCAAAGTTTGTCCGCCACAACCGCCGAAAAGGCCTTAAGGTCGGGAACAAAAATATCTGGAGGTTCGAAAGAACCGGATTGGTTCTTGGCCAAAAACCCCGCCGTAGGGATCAGGCGGACTCCTCCGTGTTCCCACCGGATGTGCCCCGCCGCCACTGTAAGGGAGTGGAGTTCACTACGTCGGCGAGACGTAGCGACCGCCACCAAAAAGGCCACTTTGACCGTTAAGTGTAGCAACGTGGCCCCACTCAGTGATTCGAAAGGGGGTTTTGTTAGTGCTGACAGCACGCTTAAGAGGTCCCAGGATGGGACCAGTTTGCGCACAGGGGGACGGGTGACAAACATCCCCTTAGTCAGCTGCCCAATCGCCCGGTTATCCGAGACCGTTGAGCCGTAGGCGAATCCACCGTGGACTGCTGCAATGGCCGACCGGTAATTTTTCACCGTGGCCATTGCCAGTTCGCTATCAAAAAGATATAGGAGGAAATCCCCGACTTCCTCTACAGAAGTATCGGCGGGATGAATAGCTCGCCGCCTACACCATTTAAAGAAATGGCGTAGTCGGCAGTCATAAACTCTGCGGGTCGAGGCCCTCCGGGACTGGGCGGCAACTTCCGCAGCCCGTCTCGAAAGGCCCGCTGCTCTGAGGGATCTTGTGACAGCACCCAGCACGTCAGGTGCAGGTCCCTCGGAGTCGGATGAACCACTCCGGACCCGGGCTGGTATATGAGGTCAGGGCGTTGTGGGAGAACCACCGGCCTGTGCACCAGGAGCCTGACCAGCCGAGGGAACCAGGGCTGTCGGGGCCAAAAAGGGGCGATCAAGAGAACTTTGCAATGATCCTGCTCGATCTTTGTCAGCACCCGTGGAATGAGGGAGATGGGCGGGTAGGCGTATGCCAACAGCCCCTGCCATCGCATAGTCAGAGCGTCGATCCGCCATGCCCCGGGGTCGGGACCCCTGGCGCAGTAGATCGGCAGTTGATTGTTCGTCCGAGAGGCGAACAGATCCACATGAGGTCGGTCGATAAGAAGGAAGAGCGACTGGGCCACACAGGGGCGGAGGGACCACTCTGTCGGGACGATCCAGACCCGGGAGAGAGCGTCGGCCGTGACATTCTCTTTCCCCGGGATGTACACCGCCGACAGGGCAATCCCCTGCTGTATGCACCAGTGGATTAGGTCCCAGGCTAGTGCACACAGCCGGGCTGACCGGGTGCCCCCCTGGTGATTGATATACGCTACCACTGTAGCGTTGTTGGAGCGAACCAGGACGTCCTGCCCCACTAACTGTGCCCGGAAGTGCTGGAGGGCATTCCGGACCACCAGCATTTCCAGGACGTTGATGTGGGTCGAGTGGTGTTCTGGGCCTCGCACCCCCGCTATCTGATGGGGGTCGAGGGTCACCCCCCATCCGTACAGAGACGCGTCGGTGACGACGGTAGCTGACGGTCGGGGCGGGCGGAACACTCGACCACGTGTGAGGTTGGCGTCCTCCACCCACCATTGAAGGTGGGGGGTCAGCCAAGGCGTGGTAGGCACCGGGAGGTTGACCGAATGACGGCTGGGCCGAAAGTAGGAGAGGAGATGGAGCTGGATAGGCCTCATCCTCAGCCTGCAGAAATCTACTAGGTCTACCATGCTGACCATGAGACCAAGTAACTTGAGCCAGGCTACCACCGGCGCCACCGTAGCCCCCAGGAAAAGGGCCACGCACCGCCGTAGGTTCTGTACCCGTTCCACCGAAGGGCGGGCTAGCCCCCTCTGAAGGTCGAGAGCCGCACCGAGAAAGGTGGGCACCTGAGAGGGGATCGGGTGTGATTTCTCGGTGTTGATGAGAAACCCCAGGCTGGACGTGAGGCGCCAAGTAAGTGTCAGCGCCGCGTCCGTTGCCTCCCGTGATCGGCCCACAATCAGCCAATCGTCGAGGTATCGGAAAATCAGCAGTCCTTGTCTCCGAAGTGCTGCCCCGATCGCCCGTACCACTCGGGTGAAAACCCGAGGGGAGGTTGACAGTCCGAAGGGGAGTACCACAAATTCGTATAGCGTTCCGTTGTAGAGGAAGCGCAGAAATTTGCGGTGTTCGGCCCTGATGGGGACGTGGAGGTAAGCGTCCCGAAGGTCCAAGCTCGCCCCCCATGCAGGTGTATCGATTGATTCGAGGATTGCCCGCAGCGTTTCCATGCGGAAGCGCTTTGGGCGGATAAATCAGTTTAGGGGCTTTAAATTCAGGATCGGTCGCCAAGTGTCCGCCTCCTTCTTGGGAACTAAGAAGAAAGTGGACATGAACCCCGTCCGTGTCCCCTGGTCGGGGACAACGCGTATTGCCCGTTTGAGGAGAAGGGAACTGATCTCCCCTTCGAGGGCACGGCGCTTGAGAGGGTCGGACAGGGTGGGCATTGGCCGTACCAGCATGTCCGACGGGGGGTCCTCGTGAACTACTTCCTCCATCTTCCCCCGCGGTTTTTCGGTGAAGGGAAGTCTGGAAGAGGTTGACCCCCTGTCTGCAGTCAGCTTGTCTGCCGCGGAGTCCGGTAGGGCCAGGGTCGACAAATATTTATCAAAATCCCCGGGGGGAAATCGGTAATATAAATCCGCCCGCTTGGGGTAGGCCGTCCAAGCGGATGCCGACATAATGCCCTCGATGCTGTCAGCGCATACTCGGTCGAGTGGCATAGCCAGGAAAATATTCCCACTCCTCGGAGCGGGGCCAGTCTTCCTCTTAAAAGACCGCCGTTCAGAGGGGGCGTCCCCCGCTTCCTCGGCGGGGAGATCCAACACCCGGGCCATGTCCCTTTGGACAAGGCGCAATTCAGTTTCGGCAATTGAAAGCTGTTGAACTGCCGTGGCCAACTCGTCCTCTTCCGGGGACGAGTCGCCGGACACGGGGGGGGGGGGGGGGTCGGATACACTCACTGATTGTTAACCCAAAGGTAGGGCTGTGCCTAACAAATCATGGTGCTCTGCATCCCGATCGGATACACAGGATCCCGAGGGGTGTATGTTAATCCCCGTCTGGGATTGTGGACGTGCACCCGTGCGTGACCGCACATCACCCTGATCCATCACACCCCATGCAACCTCCTGCGTGGTGACCGTGGGACGGTGGCTGGGAGGGGAGGCCGGTTGCCGGCTGACCCTGCACGGTACGCCGCCTCGATCCTGGCGCACCCAGCCATGACCGGACTGGTCAGGCTGGGTGTACGGTCCCGTAAACTGGGAAAATTCCTGAACCTCGCGCCGGCCGGATATTGAGGCCGCTAAGGTCTGGAAAGCCGTGAGGAATTCGTCTCGGGATAGCGGTTCGCTACCCCGATGATGTTTCCTATGGCCGTCAGGTGAGGAGTCGTCAGACGACCGAAGATGACGGTCTTTTCTGGTCTTCTGCCGCTTATTCGGTACCCGCTCACGGGACGAATCCGAGGCTCTCTCTGAGGAAACCTGAGTGACAGGGATGCCCGAGCAACGGGTGAAACCCGAAGGCGAGGGCGGGCCCTGTGAGTGGGGTATCCCGGGGGAGTCCCAGGTACCCGACTCCGTGACGGGCATGTCGCGGGGCGTTATGGGTAGGACGGTGGAGGGCGCTTTTGTGTGTGAAAGTCTTAGCATTTTTGCCTCGCGGCATGGGAATATGCAAATTAGTAATTCAACTCTACCGGTAAGTAGAGTGAAGTAGACTTACTTTTTTATTTCCCCCCACTTTCACAGTTTTCAGAGGGAAATATTCCTCTTGAGAATTTATACCGATAAGAATGTTATAGTCAATGAGATTTACATTGAAAATAATGAGTTGTTTCTTTAATAGTTACCAATTCTTTTTAATTCTAGAAGTTCATTTGACTTCACCATGCAACAGAACTACCTTGAAACAAGACTTGTTTTTTTTCATAGTCTGTTTACAAGACAGGGTCTTTGGCAAAGAGTTAGAACTATCTAAAGATGAGATTCTTTAGACGGTGGAGATTAGAAATAAGAAGGCTGTGCCACGTCCTTCCTTTCCACAGACAAAGTGATATTAAGATGACTGGGTGTGGTTTCCATTCACAGGGATTTCAACAAGATTGGACTTGGGGAAGAAAAACTAGCAGATTAAAAGATCCCAGCAGGAAGAACAAAGCCCAGATAAGCCTTAGAAAAATGGAAACATTGTGTGGGATTGACAGATGTATCAAGTCTGTATCAATATGTGCTCATTATTAAGCCACTTAGTCTAAGAACAAGTTGTTGGAAGGGTGGGGACACTTTACCTAGATACTAAAGCACTGTATATCAATGGCTCAGAAAGAAAGCCATATCAATTGTGACTCGATTCACATTCATCTATTCTTACGAAAATCCAACAATCATTGTACAAAATCTTTTCAAACTAAGGTGCTTTTTACTACTATTACATAAAGACACTTACAAAAGCCACGAAACACATGATTGGAGAGGAACTTTAGCCAAATTTACTTTCTGTTACATAGGTTTGTTTTAACCAAATCATAAGTTCTAAATACTTTGTTGTATCATCCATGCGACACAGGCCAATATACAGTATTTTCCTTTTTTTTCTTTGGGCAATTGCCATCCGATAACCTTTAGAAAATATATAATTCCACATTCTTCAGAACATTTTCAAGTCATTTTCACTCATGTTTATCCTTTACCCATGCCCCATATCTCTTCAGTCATGAAATTGTCAAAACTGGTCAGTAAATAATAATAACAAAACAGAAGTTTCTTCTTCCACATTCTTTTTGCCAACTGTCCTTTGTACAACCATGACACAATCAAAAGTATTTTTTTAATCCAGTATTTAGAACAAACTCTCTTTAGAGGATCATTACTGGTGTGTAGAATACATTGTACTTTCGGATTCAAACTTTTCAAAGTACTGTACTGTCTGTTGTTTGTAGAGTGGTAGTTTGAGTTCAAGTTGAACAATCTAATGGGTAAATGTTGCTGGCTACAGAAGGTGCACAATTAATACTATGTTGAGTAATAATGAGAACTTATAAAGCGCACAAATCCATCAAAGTGCTCATGGCGCTAAATACAAAGAACAATATTTACATGTACAATAACCAAAATTGAAACGTAAATCTAAGCTAAGAAGAAATCCAGAACATGTTGAAGAGAAATACAATACAAATGCAATATCAAAGAAAACATCGAAGGGTAGAAATCAAACCATTTTCTCAAATACTTGGTTGAAAAGATGTGTCTTAAGGTTTTTCTTAAATTGTGTTAAAGAAACAGATGATTTTACTAGTGCTGGCAATTTGTTCCATAGGCATGGGGCAGCATGTGAGAAAGATGAGTGTTCACTATGTTATACTATTTGTGAATATAAAATAGGGACCTACATGATGCAAGCTTACACTGAGGCTATGAGTTAAGGTCTAAGAATCACTCATATAACACCTGAATAGCAGGTAATAATGATAAACAATGCCTTGCTATGAGTTAAGGTCTAAGAATCACTCATATAACACCTGAATAGCAGGTAATAATGACAAACAATGCCTTGCTATGAGTTAAGGTCTAAGAATCACTCATATAACACCTGAATAGCAGGTAATAATGACAAACAATGCCTTGCTATGAGTTAAGGTCTAAGAATCACTCATATAACACCTGAATAGCAGGTAATAATGACAAACAATGCCTTGCTATGAGTTAAGGTCTAAGAATCACTCATATAACACCTGAATAGCAGGTAATAATGACAAACAATGCCTTGCAATCTATCATCAAAGGAAAAACCAAACTTGATTGACTTAACAACAAAATGAACTCCTGAACCCAACTATGATTTGCAGAAAAGCAAAGAAACAATTATTTATTGAAAGAAAATAGCAGTGTTAATGTAGGATTAGGGCTGGTGTAATAAAAAGGGAAATATCACTCATGATTCACATGGCCCAGAGAAATGTCAGGAAATCAGTTGACTGTAGGCTAAGGCCATTAGGGCTTTAGGGATGTACTCTTACTTTAATGAATATGGCAAAGGGATGGAATGCTTGATAGTATGCACCAAGGGTCATGCCAACAAACTCACAGGGATCAGCCAGACAAAAGCATGCAATCAAAGTTACATTCTACGTACAATTGGCTTTAAAAATATAAGAAAGTTTCAAGATATAACTGTGTTTTATGTGATAGCCTGTATACAGCTTTGAATAATTTACTATATCACTGATTTATGATCTAATTTATTGTCTCTGTGGCTAATATTGACCATGTTGAATATACAGTGATTATACTACAATCATGAACTACAGATTGAGTTCATGACAGACCCATTAATGCTTGGTTGAAAGATGAACTCATATTACTTGACATGTATGTTCTCCTATGCAGTAAAAAATTCATCTTGTGTGACAACAGTTCCTTGATCAAGAAATACTCCTAACTTTTGGGATAGTTTGGAGTTTAATCAATTTTAAGTGTTACTGTTGAATATTTTAGATGTTTATTTTCTGATGCTAGAAATCCTGCCAAACCATGGAAATCGTAATATTGGTCCACTTCATTTCAAGCAATAAACACACCAGCAATCAATGTACAACTATTTGTGTGCACATGCACGCACAGTGGTTGAGCGTCGTGTGCATTTTTAAACTTAGCAAAACAAAGCACGAGTTAGTGACAATAACTAAAAATTTACAACACGTTTTTGATAGATTTTCCAACATTTTTATGCTTTTTCCCATAAAGGGCATTTATAAATGGGAATAAACGAGTGGTGACTCAATCTTGAACATTTAAAACCTTGCTGGGTTGTCTTAGCCCTTTATCGCACGACACAACCCTGCCCTGTACATCTCTTTTATCCCACATAATGTCAGATGGTATCCTGTAGACATTCATTTCTTTGTTAGACAAAGCCCGTAACAACTTCAGACTTTTGCTGACATGCACACGACTAACACTTTTTATCAATATGGAGTTGCATGTTGAGGGTGGCGTTTTACCTTGCTTAAACCGTACAAAGAACAAGGTCGGTTCTGGAAACTTTCTTTTTGGCCGGGCTCACGGCAGCGGTTGAGTTCCTATTCAATTTTCTCACAGAACTAATTATGAGTACCTTCATCTTCTTGCCTTTGTCAAGTCAGGGTTTCATTATGGCAATAAACAAATATTTAGAAAAAGAATCTTCAATGGGCACAGAACAATGAAACGATTAAAATAAAAAGCCCAGCTAATTTCACGCATTGGTCAATGTCATGAAAATTTGCTTTGCATTCTCATTGTAAACTCAACAGTCAACTGGTTCCATTTAGTCTGATAAGTCTTCATCAATTATCATGTGGAAACTAGACAGACCGGACATAAGACTCCACAATTGTAGTATTTGTATTTTAACAGCATGTTGTGAACAGGTTAAGGTCAATGAGGTCAATGCCATATTCAGATGTATATCAGTCAATCTTCATACAAATAAGGTTTGGGTTAACACTGGTTTGAAAATGAACTAGCGTTTATAATAAAGTTCTTCTCTCTCCAAACAAAACAAAACATGACTCTTAAACAACTATTAGGAACAGGCAAATTCAAAATATTAGTAGGACAAAGAGAATGTCTTTAACAATCTTGAGCATTTGGGCCAGATTAGAACATATTTGATAATTATAGATTCTTTGGCTAGTTTAAATTCAAATCATTTAATATTTATAGAGGCACAACAGGAGTGCCACATTTAAGTTTGGCTCGGGAGAGGCACTTAGGATTTACAGGGGCTGCCTTATATTCTAGGGAGGTTAGGCACTAGATAACCAATTTACTAGTTTGGAGTGATTTAAAAAGCTCACAACCACGAAACAACTCAAAGTTACTAATAATGATCTTAAACCTGGATCCAAATAACACAACTTAATAACATCTGTTATTTGTAGACACATTCAAGAAGGTAATTTTCAAAAATCCAGCATCGAATCTTACACTGCTGTCCGCAACCATGGCATCCTTGGAACATTTCTTGATAATAAATTGACAATGGCTGAGCATGTAAAGAAAGAATTATTGACAATCTGCATTTTGACAGTTTTGGAACTAAGTCCTAAATTCTACTGCTACAGTTCTACAGCTAAGTCCTAAATTGATCAGCTACTTGTTTCTATCCCCGCCATTTTAAACCTTGGCCTAGAAGATAAAAGTTCCTATTACACGTCTTTTTTATCCAATGAACCCAACCTACAGTACTTGTATAAACCTTTTTTACCAAGCCATATTTGCTGTTTCACTTCAATTAAAAATAAGTAAAGACTTTCCTATTCACCATGCTTACCATGTCTAATTTTATAACCACAGTTTATAGTTATAAAAAGACCCTGATACTGATAGGTAGACCTAACCAAATTTACCTATTGCAAAGTACTGGGATCTCTATGCTAAAATGAAATAATGTAACCAAGTTGAATTGATCCCCTAAACCAAAACAAATTCAATTGAGGCAATCCTTTGACAACAACAAGCTGTAAAAACGACTACAACTTCCTTTGTGAGTGTACATGTAATACTTACCACATGTACCATTTTGTCATTTTGTGATGGAAAAAACTGGCATGTGCCTAGTAATCAATAGAGGGGGGTATACAACTTTACATGGCACACCTAAATTACACTGACTCTCCAAACTTCACAATGCCCAAGAAACATTCTTTAAAATTAAAAGTCCGCACATTTTCACTTTTAGTGAATTTTAAGTGAATTTTGTCACTTTAAGTGAATTTTGTCAATGGATGACTAAGCACATTATTGGAGGAACCTCAAATGAACAGTAAATGATAACTACTTTACAGGAGAATTAAATGTTAAAAAATAACTAATGATTGTTTACGAGTCCCATTGTGAGAAACAAATCCTTTGGGGGGGGGGGGGGGGCGCTGTTTCGGTACAAGAGAAAAAGAGTGTAAAAGTATCGGAACATTTCCCCTCTTTTTTGGGGGGAGGGGGGTGCTGGTGGTCGGGGAGACACCCTCTGCCACATATCCGGCATGGTATATGAAATATGCAATATTCAAGCCAATTTGATAAACAATCTTTCCATGAATTATAAATATTCTATCTTTTGCATGAATACAAAACTTTTATTCCATCATTTGTTTAATATTAACTAGTCTTGGTTCCAAGACCATTGGTGTTGCGCGGTCACACACAACCAACGTTCCGATTATGCACGGCAAAAACTATGCACGCTTGTAATGAACGAACGCTAGCGGGCGCTCTGTTTCTCTGATTTAGATCTCACCATGGTCTTGCACATTTGCAACGACGGGTCTTAACTTTTTTATTGTTTTTCGGCAAATCTCCCCCGACTTTCCGGTGGAGCCAATCAGAGGCTGCATTGCGGTTGGCTCATGAATAATTCATCAGTGTTGTGCATGCAGTGTACAATGCATGCAGTAATTGCGTTGCATGACTTTTGCTATACTCTGCATGTGTGTGTGGGTATATGTTTTTATCGGAGTATAATAATGTCCAGATCAGTAGGATTTGAAACTTTGCCACATGGTGGAAATACGATAAAGAAAGGTTTGCGGTACCACCACAAACCTTTCTATGTGTAATATCCAGATCCAGACTACTGCATTGCCATGATGCAGCTTGAAATGCGATCGTGGCGTTATGCTCCCGACGTGCCAGGGCCCACACTGATGAAGCCTGTATTGGCTAAACAATTTGCTTATAGTTAGCACAAAATAGTATTTCTTAGCAGAAACTGGTTACCAGCCAATTTTTAATTAAATTTTAAATGTTGTAGACTTATGCCTAGTGCCCACCTAAATTTTTGGATAGTAAAGAAATTTTGTACAGTATTTTCTGCCAAACAGATATTAACTGGTGGGCCCTGTAGTGTTATTCACAGTGAAAGTTTTTTAATCTTGGGGGAAGGAAATCTTGAGGGATTCAAAAGCGTCTTTGTGAGAATGTATTTTGAAACGTAACCGTAGCTGCAGATCTGGGAACGTAAGCGTAGCTTGACTCGGGATTGAAAGCGTACTTTTTGATATTGTAGCGTAACCTAAACGTATCTTGGAGTGTATAAGCGTAGCTGAGTAGCTGCGTAGCTTGGAACGTAACAGTATCTTTTGGAGCGTAAGCATATCTTGGATATAATTCGTAGCTGCGTATCTTGGAACGTAAGCGTAACTTGACATGGGATTGAAAGCGTACCTTTTGATATCATAGCGTAACTTGAAGGAACATAAGCAGATCTGTAAGCGCAGCTGAGTAGCTGTGTAGCTTGGAACGTTGACATCTTTTGGAACGTAAGCATATCTTGGACTGAAGAGTAGCATCTTGGAACAAAAACGTAGCTGCGTATCTTTGAACGTAAGCATAGCTTGACTCGGGCTTGAAAGCGTACCTTTTGATATTATAGTGTAACTTGAAGGAACGTATACCTAAGCGTATCTTGGAACGTAAACGTAGCTGCGTATCTTGGAATGTAAGCGTAGCTTGACTCGGGCTTGAAGGAATGTAGACCGAAGCGTATCTTTGAACGTAAACGTAGCCGAGTAGCTGCGCAGCTTGGAACGTAACCATATAATATTTTTTGGAATGTAGTCGTAACAATATCTTTTGGAACAACTCATGAGAAATTGCGAATTTTGATTGCTTGTCGGGTGGCGACTACTGCTATTCAACTCCCAGTTATTTGAGGCGAATAGTCAGGTCATAAATTCCACTAGTTGCCCAGTTTAATCATTACCTCAAAAATAACTCTTCATTCACAGAATTAAAAAATAATACTTTGTTTGGCAAAATTATGCTTTGAGGGAATTTTGTTTTAGCATTATTTTTATTTCAACCTTTTATAAAAAATTCTCATATTTTTAAGCTACATGTACTCACACAATAACACTGTCAATATAACCATGGAGGTAGATGCGATATTCCTACGTTTTGACATCATCAAAATTACCTGAAAACTCATAACAAAAAGAAATTAGGGGGCCATGAATCAAAATGGAGCATATTGGAACGTTGCGATCATAAGAAACAACGGAGTCGACACCCGCAAGCTGGGAGTTCATAGTGCCCGGGATTTAACACCTCCAACCCCCACGAGACACGGCATGGGCGGTACGTGATATTCCACAAGGCTTATTTCCCGATTGCTCCACGCCGTGGGGCCATACAAGCGTCCGTTACACGGACTCTCTAAATGCTAATCTTACGTTCGATTTTTGACCATTATTTACGATTTCAAATCGTCACGTATCCATAATCTGAATAGGTAGTCTATACTTAAAATTTCACTGTTTTCCTTTTAATAGGCCTATAATGACCACGGAATTACTCTTTGAGCAAAGATTATTAAAAATAGAGCGCCGATCATATTGACCTTTGACTCGGTCTAGTTTGAATAGTCATCTTCAATTCATCACGTGATATGAATATTGCATACATTAAAAGTAATTTACATAGTCTGGCCACGCCTTCAATTTGCAAATGTCCTAGACCTTGGTGAGCACAGAACATGGTGAGATCCGGAAATCAGAGAAACAGAGCGCCCGCTAGCGTTCGTTCATTACAAGCATGTACAGTTTTTGCCGTGCATAATCGGAACGTTGGTTGTGTGTGACCACGCAACACCAATGGTCTTGGAACCTAGACTAAATATTAACATCCAAATATTAACACCTCAGCCCTGCTTGTTACTTGTCAAACTGCCCACAACCGCCCTACTCATTACTCCTCTTACTGCCCTCAACCGTCCTGCTTGTTACTCCTCAAACTGCCCTCAATCGCCCTGCTCATACTCCTTGAACTGCCCTCAACCATCCTGCTCGTTACTCCTCAAACTGCCCTCAACCATCCTGCTCGTTACTCCTCAAACTGCCCTCAACCATCCTGCTCATTACTCCTCAAACTGCAAACAACCATCCTGCATGTTATCCTTAAACTTCCCTCAAACGTCCTGCTTGTTACTCCGCAAAATGCTCTAAACCGTCCAGCTTGTTATCCTCAAACTGCCCTCAACCGTCCTGCTTGTTACTCCTCAAACTGAACTCAACCGTCTTGCTTGTTACTTCTCAAACTGCCCTCAACCGTCCTGCCTGTTACTCCTCAAACTGGCCGCAACCGTCCTGCCTGTTACTTCTTAAATTGCCCTCAACTGTCCAGCGTGTTACTTCTTTAACTGCCCTCAACTGCCCTGCTTGTTATTCCTCAAACTGCCCACAACCGTCCTGCCTGTTACTTCTTAAACTGCCCTCAACCGTCCTGCCTGTTACTTCTTAAACTGCCCTCAACCGTCCTGCCTGTTACTTCTTAAACTGCCCTCAACCGTCCTGCTTGTTACTCCTCAATTGCAAATGTTTTTAAAGCATTTTACAAGACCTTTTTTCTAAACACATTTGGACAAGTCTTTATTTTAATTTTTCGATCAAACTTAGATACTTACCTTAAAGAGATTCAATGATTTGCACCTGCTTCCTACCAATAATATCATAGTCTTAAGGGTTAAAAACACCTGATTAAGGGCCAATATTATGCATTCTTACACAAATGTGTTATGAACATCAACTGAAGTGAAGCGCTTTCAACCACCCTCAACAAATGTTACTTAATAACAACACCAAAATAGGTAGTTACAGTAAACAAACTTGTTAGCTGTTTGTCCAAATCTACTGTATACAAACCAAAGTCAAGCAAGAGCTAATGGAATAGCTTGGTAGTGGAAGTGGTGTACTTACCGATGCCAATGCCTTGCCAAGTGTGTCTCCTGTTTGAGAATTGCCTGCTGCTGTACTTCCTGCAGTTGAGCCTCCTCTTACACCTTCACAACATAAATTAAGAATAGTTAGCAATTAAAGCAATCGCACAACATCGGTAAACAGTATTTTCCAAAGGCCCACACTTTGTGTATCACAACTTATATATAAAATAACAAACCTGTGAAAATTTAGGCTCAACCGGTCATTGGAGTTGAGAGAAAATAATGGGAAAATCCAACCTTGTTTTCGCACGTTTCGCCGTGTCATGACATGTGTTTAAAATAAATAAGTTATTCCTGATATCGAGAATTGATAATTATTTTAATGTTTTCTCAAAAAGTAAAGCATTTCATGGAATAATATTTTAAGGGATGTCTTTCACACTTACCTTCTGTAAACCCTGTAAGTTAATGGTAAATCTGTGAACTTTTAATTTTTGTTCTGTTCAGAAAGTGTCCAATGGCTTTAAGATGTAGAGTAGATTATTGAAAAAACATCAACTCCATACATTAGGGTCAAAGTTTTGGTAATGTTATTGTGTTATGTTTTCATCACTGTATTTAGCATAAAAGAATCCTATTTACACATCGTTAATAAAATGTGTAGATCAAATTGAGACATAGTTTGATCATGCTGATGACTGCTTCAATGACAATCTACATAGACATGTCAACAAAATTAATGATTGTATACCCAAGTACCAATTTGCACTTGAAGTAAAACATTACACCAAGTGAAACTTATGAACATTTCTGTTGTTATATATATTGTATTGTTCCTTGTTGTCTAAATACCACCGATTATGTGAATACTAAAAGTATCGTAACTCTAAACCTGATACCATACACAATCTAAATGTAAAAAAAACTGAGTATAACTTACTTAATATTGTCTCTGTTCCATTGCTGGGTGATGACGATGAATAGGGTGAATGTAGATGTGTGGATGATGAAGTTGTTCCAGGTTTGAAGGATGTCATTGATGGAAGACTCAAGGGATCACGATTTGGAGACATAGTGTGACCATGGACATGACTGCTTCCTTGACTCTGACCATAGCCCTGTTAAAACATACACAACTTTCAGCAAAATATGCAAATACCAAGTACACCCCTCCTCCCCCAACAAAAATACAATAGGTAGAACACCATGCTTACGTAAACAAAATAAACATGAATAGGGTCTACTGAAAACCTTTACTACACATTTTATGCATCTATATGTATTCAAAAGCATCCTCAAGACATTTCTTTTTCCCTACCCATCCTAGTTTGTTTGTTTTTCTTTTGTTTTGTTGTCATAGTCTCATGTAAAGCGCTCTGTTCTCCGTAGAGCGCTATATAAATGTTTCATATTAATATTATTATTATCTTGGATTGTTCCATGTGCAGATATAACTTGAGTTGAAGAGGTGTTTTCTTACCATGGGCTCATGTGGTGGGTAGGTAGTTTGAGACTGAGAATACGAGGATCCAGAATTGCCTAAGATGGAAGAGGAATGGAAGCTAGCACTGGATGGGGCCAGCCCATTACTGCTCCAAGGATCTGTACTATGAGGACTGTGGGTGCCTGCCGTTGCATCTACAATATTACAACAAAACAATTGTTTATTAATTTATTACAATACATTGCACTTCAAGGCATTTATCATGCTTAAGAAGGGAAAAAAATACATTGCATACTACTCTTGCCGATATTTTGGGTTTGCAAAGGCACAAATAAAAACCATAAAAAAACTTCAAACAAACTTAACTTTGTACAGTATTTTTCAGTTTTATTTTGGCACAATTATGTAAGGTAAAAATAAGAAAACCACCTGTAAAGTTACACGCCTGTTCATGAACTTTTCAACTAGACAACTTTTGGGGAAAAATAGAGCGTTGCTTCCTCATCATGTTTATTATACATGTACAGTATTGATTCATGACTTAACATTATTTTTTTGTAACCATATTGAAATAACTTGTACAAAAAACCTTTAAATACATGTAATTCACGCCCTTTTTATGCCATCATGACATACTCATTAAAGGTTCTTTATTAACATTGAGGTTAAAACACTTCATTTACAAGGCTCAATTCACCCTCATATCAATTGGATTTTATAAAAAAGTTGAATACCAATGCTCACAATGTCCATGTGACTATTAACAAGGTTTAGCATGAACAGCTGCAAAAGAACAAACCAGCAATGTACCAAATTGGGCTGTGAACAATGTTGATGCACAGTACATATAAGCTCATCAACACTATGAGCTTTTTTTGTAGGATATCTGGAGCGACAATATCTTCCGAAGTATTAATAATGAACATATGAATTTTCTTATAAATTATGACAAATGTTAGCCTTTATGTATCTTCATGGTTTTATCAAACACCATTATTTTCCTGTTACCATAAGTGCTGGTCACCTGACTGAGGTGAAACTTTCCAGTTGTCTTCATATTGATAAACACTATCGATTGTAAACATTTTAATGGGTTCTTTTGAGATAGACAAATAGTTTTTATTTTGACCCGAGGTATTTTTTCACATGTAATGTAGTGATGACGTTATTGAACTGTTTTAATACGTTTACATTCAAAAAGATATCATCAACTGAGATCATTTTTAAATTCACTTCCAGCTTGACTCCAGAGCTACAATTGAACTGGAGAAGATTTCTTTACTTCAACTTTTGGTTTTACCTTTAAAGACATTGTCAAATTGGGGTCATATCAATGTAGCTTTTGTTAACCATTCAAGACCTGTCCAATTACAATGATTGTCAACATGGCTGATGTACTTTCGGATTTTTCTTTTAAATAAAACATTTTGGTTGACTGTAATTCATGACTTCATCACAAAGTCACAACTTCCTCATCATCTACAGGTTTGTAGTACAACTACGTGTACACGTCAAAATTGAAGTTGAAATAAGCTCCGCAACTACACTATGCTATGCATTTACTTGCGGGTTAAGTTAACCAAGAACAAGGTGAGGAAAAAAGTCTTTTTTAAGAAACAAAAAACAAAAGAATAAAAACAATAGTTGTGCTGACAACCCAACACACAAATAGAAGAAGACCAAAACACACAGATTAAGACAGATTATCTGTCTTAATCTGTGTGTTTTGGTCTTCTTCTATTTGTGTGTTTCTGTCTTAATCTGTGTGTTTTGGTCTTCTTCTATTTGTGTGTTTCTGTCTTAATCTGTGTGTTTTGGTCTTCTATTTGTGTGTTTCTGTCTTAATCTGTGTGTTTTGGTCTTCTTCTATTTGTGTGTTTCTGTCTTAATCTGTGTGTTTTGGTCTTCTTCTATTTGTGTGTTGGGTTGTCAGCACAACTATTGGTTTTATTCTTTTGTAGATTGTACTTCCACAGCAAGAGTGTCAGTCCAATTAACAACTGCATCTTGGTAGTTAGCTTGAAGTAAGATAAGAAGCGTTGGAA
This sequence comes from Asterias rubens, assembly GCF_902459465.1. NCBI lineage: Eukaryota > Metazoa > Echinodermata > Asteroidea > Forcipulatida > Asteriidae > Asterias > Asterias rubens. The sequence continues at coordinate 11,526,596 of NC_047064.1, read as the reverse complement.
GGCCATCCAGTATCATGTCTGTAAACATTACAATGTATCAGTGTTGTAGACGAGTCTATGTTGTCAGAGTCTATGTCATAAACTTGAACAAGATAATAACCCTAACAGTGCGGTTGAAACAAATAGGGTCACTGGTTGACATGCCAAAGCCACAGGCAATGCATCAACACAAACAATATTTTTTTATCAGAAACGATTAACGAGGGCAAAAGGAAGCATTATTTTGCATCCCCTCCCTTTTTCCTGGTCTCAAACTGAGTCCCATGGGTCAAGTCCAAGTCCAGAAAAAATGAACCTAGAATGGTCTCAAGTCCGAGACCAGACTAAAATCCTCCAAATCGTTACAATGTCTTCATCAAAGGACCAAACATAAGCAATGGATGACTATTGCCCAAAATCTTGAGCACAGATTAATGATGCATCTTTCTAAGTTTGGCTGCAATCTGCCAAAAGAAAATTGGTTCTATTTTGTTTGGCTACAATGAATATCTGTGAGTGAGGCATGAGTTTTGACCATGCTTGTTTAAAATTGGCTGAAAAGTTTAGGATTGAGAGTCTTAAATAATAATTAAAGTAATGCATTAATACAATGCAACAAGTACAATTCTTTCAGCATGCCATTCATGGATGCAGTTACACATAATATAAAGCAGTATAAATTATGAATGTGCTCTACATTATAGGTGCAATACTGCCCTCAAGAGGCTTGAATTACCTTCATGTCCATAATTATGACTATGGGATTATTGAGTGATTTGTTGTTGTTGGCTCAGGATTCCAACATGTATCAAGTACTATATTATGTTTAGAAAAGTATAGATTACCTTTCCCTCCTACAACAAAAACTTAAAGAAAATTCAACCATTTGCAAGTTGATTGTGTTCTAAAGGGTTTTGGTGATAAAAGGCTGCAGTCGTTATTGTTAGTTTAGAAAGGGTTTGTTGGATTGTAACCTTTGGGATAACTTTTTTTTTTTTTTTTTCCCCACTCCTATAATAAAATAAAAATGCAATTGTATCAGTTGTTCGTTTTATGTGATCTTCCCAAGAAGGGAACTTGGCAAAGTTCCCACAAAGGAAAATGCCTAGCTGGCAATAGCCAAGTTCTGTCAAATAAACATTGGTATAGCATCTATGATCTGACTTTTCAATAAACTATGCTTCAGTAACTTGAAGACAATACCTCATCTAGCCATTGGGAAATAAGCAGTTAGCTTGGTAGGATTCAAACCCATAACCTTGTGATTGCAAGTCCTGCAGTCTAACCACTTGACTACAATGACATGATATCCAGACAGGGCAAATTCAGGTCGAGTAGAGACCAAAGTCCACATACACACAATAATTTCTAGCAAAATGAACGCTTCATTGGGCGACTACAAAACAATCAGTGCTTCTTTTATTAAGGATCCAGCATGTGCATGTTGACATTTACAAGTTGTGTTCAACAGCTGTTTGCAATCCTTCTTTCGTTATTGTAGTCAACTTAATACATCTATCAATTGTAAGACGCACTACAGGACCCCCGGGGAGGGTGCACCATTGTCCATATGTGAGTCGGATTGGCGTGTCCAAATACCCACCCTGGGTCAAAAAATTGACACACTTGTTGCAGATTTGGACGGTCCTCCAAACGATTTTTTTTAATTACCAATCACGGAAAACGATGCACCATGGACGGACATAACCGACGCACATAAAATCTCTTGTAAACGACCCAGGCGCAGTGAATACCAAATAATTCAACCTTATACCTACCAGTTTCGCAGTTTTGCAAGTGCATGCATTAAAGCAAGGCACTGGGGATGAGCAAAGTGCATGCACGAGTTGAGGTGTTCGAGGTTATATCGCTTGATTTTCGAGACGAGCGGTTCCCAGCGTACTTACTAGCTATTAAAACGCACAGAAAACAGAGAGGCCCGCAGACCCACAGTCAAAGCACAGCGCGCACGTGTGTACACGATGGTGCGCAATCTTCAAATTCCTCGATACACAATTGGAAATGCCTATTCTGCATAGCGAAAGTTATAAATTGCGCACAAAATTGTTGCGCAAATTTGTTGATTGCGCTCGACAGATGAGCGACAGCGGATGCGTGTTTTACTGCAAAATAAACAATCGCAATCACGATCGCGGTCACATTAAATCGAGCAAATATCAACAGATGAGTTTTGTCGTAAGAGAGACCTCACAGACTGTGGCATTGAAAGGTTGGAATGTCTGCAAATACCAACATCATATGAAGGCGGGGAGGGGTAGGTGGCTTCATTATTTGATTTTCCACCAAATAAACAAAGTACATGTTGAAATGGACATCGACGGAACATGACGTACCTCGACGCACCTCTTAAAGATTTTTTGGCTGACCACTATTGGATTTTGACGTACCCACCGTCACTTTTTTGGGAGTAAAGACGCAGACTTGCAAACCCTAGCCGGGGGTCCTACGTGCGTCTTACAATTGATAGGTGTATAAACTAAATCCAAATGTCTCTTAAGAGAAATTTCCTCTTAAAGGCAGTGGACACTATTGGTAATTACTAAAAATAATTATTAGCACAAAACCTTACTAATTTTCCACGAATTTGATTTCAAGATCTCAAGTTTAGAACTTGAGGTCTCGAAATCAACCATCTAAATGCACACAACTTCGCGTGACAAGGGTGTTTTTTCTTTCATTATTATCTCGCAAGTTCGATGACCGACTGAGCTCAAATTTTAACAGGTTTGTTATTTTGTGCATATACTGAGATACACCAACTGTGAAGACTAGTCTTTGACAATTACCAATAGTGTCCACTGCCTTTAAAATAAAAATTCCAACTTGCAGGACCTTGGGTGGATTTCACAAAGAGTTAGGACTAGTCTTATCTCGAGTTAGGACCAGTTACTCGTCCTAACTTAGGACTATCCATGCAATTTGTATATCTCCTAGGACTAGTCCTAAGTTAGGACTGGTCCTAACTCTTTGTGAAATCGACCCCTTATTGGATATCATGAGTGACATTGAAAATGCTACATAAAGGACCATTAATAATAACATTAAGACCTCAACATGCATCAAACATTTGCTTTAATAAAGAATTGGTTTCAAAGGCTGCCAATACTACATATAATTACTCTTATGAAGTACAAGTTCCATCATTCCTGATTGGAGTTTGTTAGCTGTTGAAGCCAGTGGAACCTCTTTAAAAGCAGCTTAACCTGAGAGTGAAATGACCAGCAGACTAGCAGTTTGATTTATGCTCTGACCAGATATAATCTTAAGTTGAACTGATGTAAGGCATTACTACACTGGTGTCATCTTCTAATGCAGATCCAGCTACATGTATGAGCGATGTTCGCCAAAGCATGAACTTTTAAAGTGTGTCTTTGCTAGTGGAAAACAATGGTCCAAAGCGACTGTAAACAATGATTTGTTGATAAACAACAAAGACTAACCATGCATACTGCTAGTCTTGATTTAATGCTGTTTGTAGTAGTTGTCATACGGGACTTAACTATTTTGAGATATTTGTGTGATACAGATATCTCTTCTCCTGTAACTTTTGTTGCATTATTAAGACTACCATGTACATGTTACATGTAGCATAATGCAAAATCAAGAGCCTGCACTTTCAACTCTGACTATTCACGCCACATGTTGGAATACATCCATAAAAAATATGTACATACAGTACAATTTCAAATACATGTACTTGCATATTTCTTTTTGCATTACCAATGTGGGTCAATACCCACGTACACGTTGACAAGAGGTGTTCTGAGGTGCTCCAGACACCTACAATATCTTTACAAAAACAAGACCTGTTTCGGGCGGTCTCCCGAAACAGGTCATGAAATAGTAGTGGACATGTAAAGAAAAAATTAAAGACAGTAAGACCCAAAAACCTAAACCATATACAAAACTTTAGCAGAAACAAAAGGTTTCTGATTATCAGGAAGGGGTGTAGTTGCATCTGTAGTAAACCCAGAGAGTAGTCAAGAGAGGGGGTATCTTGATGTAGATTGAAGTGTACATGTAGTATTTATCTGTATGTACTGCTTACCAATGAAGTAATCACTAGGACATATGCCCGGGGGCTTAGGGGAGGGGTAACTAGATGGATCTGCTGAATGATGATACTCATCTTGACCATTGGGTGGATAAACCTACAATTCAAAAAGGAACACAATGACGAATAAATATAAAACATAAACTTGAGGATTTCATCCACTCTTATTCCTGATTGATTCCCATTTATTTAGCGAGCATCAGAATATATACTAGTGTAGCTTTATTTGGCAATAGATAGTACGTACATAGAGACTTTACTTTAAAACCCAATCACCTGACTATTCTGCAAGTATATCATATCAATCCCACCAAAGGCAACTTACATATTGTATTTCTTGCTCAAAGACTAAAACTGCATAGTACTCAAGGCTATAAAAATTGGTCCTAAGAAGACAAGATTATTTACTTATCCTATGGCTAAAATGGGATTTCATGGCATGGTTAAATGCAATAAGACAATTAACAAGGGAGATGTTAACTGAGAAGGCTGATGGCTAGTCCTGAGTCATTGCTAAGAATGAAGAGAAGTGTATCAAACAATAGTAACATCAAGCTGTATGGGAGCAGCTAACATGCCTTAAGCAATTCAATCTCATAACCTCATCTTTCTACTCTTCAATTTAGCAGTGATTAAATTGTGCTTGGCAAATCTACACTGGCAATTCTTTGTCGTTTGCTTGACTTTCTTTGAGGGTACTGATTGTATGGCTGACTACTAGAAAATAGGCCACAGTCCTCTCTGACTGAGAAGTAAGCTACTGGGTCCCATCTGGCACAACAAGGACACCAAGTATTCAAGAGGAATTGGCTTCATTTGTCCCTAATTCATTTTACTCTACAAGAGCTAGAGTGAATACATTAGTGTCTCAACTACTGAGTGTTCCATTCTACAGAAGACAGGAGTGACTAGGCAATTAAAGTCATGACAACAATCACTACAGATTTTGTCTTTCATAACTGAACAAATAAAACAAAGGTTAGGAATTTGGAAGGCAAAATAATTGTAGTAAACTTAAACGGAGAGCATAACACTTGTTGTTAGCCCATGGATGTCAATTTGACAGTGAATTGGGTGTGGATATGAGATACTTATTGTCATCTATTTGGTTACTTACCGTTAGCCCACTCGAAGGCCCTTTCCTTCTTTTATGTGGTCCTAATGATAAGCAAACAAAATAAAACAACACCTTATTGAATATGTCATTAAATAGTTAACTTATATCTATTAACTATTACTTAATTTAGTTAGAATGTTTACATAAAGATCTTATCCTTCAGATTGTCTAACAATGTTCTACAACTTGCAGAACAAATATTCTACACACCTCATATGCTCTAAGAACTATTGAAAGTGTCATGGCATTTTTTGTTTTTTGTTGTTGTGAAACCCCATCACGCCTTGTCGGGAGGTTGATTTTATGACATGTTGCTGCTATGTTTCAATGCCAAGAAAGATATTATACAGTGAGTATACCAAGAAAGATATTATACAGTGAGTATTCTTTATCCCCGATGCAAATTTAACATCTCTTACAAGATATTATAAGTTGCCAGAAGTTTTCACCAATTACTAGTAATAGCATCCCTTTCTTTATTGTATTTGGGTAGAGTGCCTAAGTATGTAGTGTTTATTGAATCATGTACTAAGCACGGTGTGGATTCATTTTAGATAGATGTAGGCCACATGCAGCTAAACATGTAATTTGGGAGGGAGTTGTAGTAATTTGAGGACACTTTTTCTCTAAACCACCTCACATCAGTTTTAAAATCTTAACCTAGCCTCTGAGTGGTATTATTTGTCAGAACCTTCTGGACTTGGGTAAGTAATTTTGTTGTTTAGATTATCGTTGCCGCACGAAAACCTCCATCAAATGTTAATAGTAATAATTACAATAACGACCAAGTTCCGGAGAAAGTTGCAAGGACCGACCAGGTCAAGATCCTCTGGGACTTACACATTCAGACTGATCATGTAATAGAACATAGGCGTCCGGATGTTGTAGTCTTAGAGAAGACAAAGAAGATGTGTCATCTTGTAGACACAGCAGTGCCGGGAGGTTTAAGGGTAACTTCGAAGGAGATGGATAAGACCCAAACGTACCAAGACCTGGCCAGAGAACTTTGTAAGATTTGGCAGGTGAAATTAAAAGTAGTACCTTTAGTGATTTGAGTGCTTGGCACCATTCCAAAAGCACTGGAAACACATATTCAACTTAATTCAATTAATCTTTATTGGATCCCCAAAAGGGTCATTCAAATTCTAGCATAAATTTGTACAGACGAAGTAGGGACAAATGTGAGCATAGAGCTGTTGCAGAAGGCAGGACTTTTTGGGAACAGTGAGGAACCAAAGTCGAGGAGTTACCAGCACAAAGGAAATGTGATCTTTCTTTTGCACGCTGTGAATGATGACAAGATGAAAAATAATAATAGTAAAAAACTTACAACAATAAAACGGCTTTTATAAAGTGCCCTTGACCCCAAAAGGGTCCTGCAGCGCTTTACAGAGATTACAAGAAGAAAAAATACTGAACACTTTTAGATTTATAACAATGATTAAGTGTCAGTCCTAATTGATATGACACAGGCAGATTGCGAAACTTTAAAGGGCAAATTAAAGGAAATCCATAAAATCCAGTAAAACTAAAAGTATGTATTGACGTGACACACACGATAGGCCCAATCCATAGATGTATGCCATGGATGATGATTGGTCATGGTGCATGTATCTTGGAATCTCAGACTTGTCTTTAGCAAATACAGTAATAACTAATGGTGGCAGCTTAATCCATCTCTCATACACCTTAACGGTGCATAAAAAGTCTGGAATTGGGATGAGACAGCACTACACACCAAGTGAGCACCTCACACCACACAGCACGCACCACACAACATACACTTAACACTCTGCATAACATAACGTGTACCACACCCCGCACTACACACCAAGTGAGCACCGACACCACACAGCACGAACCATATACCACACACTAAACACCCCGCATCACATACCATGTACCACACCCCGCACTACACACCAAGTGAGCACCGACACCACACAGCACGAACCATACACCACACCCTAAACACCCTGCATCACATACCATGTACCACACACCGCACTACACACCAAGTGAGCACCGACACCACACAGCACGAACCACACACCACACACTAAACATTCTGCATAACATACCATGTACCACACACCGCACTACACACCAAGTGAGCACCGACACCACACAGCACGAACCATATACCACACACTAAACACCCCGCATCACATACCATGTACCACACCCCGCACTACACACCAAGTGAGCACCGACACCACACAGCACGAACCATACACCACACCCTAAACACCCTGCATCACATACCATGTACCACACACCGCACTACACACCAAGTGAGCACCGACACCACACAGCACGAACCACACACCACACACTAAACACTCTGCATAACATACCATGTACCACACACCGCACTACACACCAAGTGAGCACCGACACCACACAGCACGAACCACACACAACACACTAAACACTCCGCATCACATACCATGTACCACACACTACACTTCACACCAAGTGAGCACCGTACACAACACAGTCACATCACACACCATACCCGTAACACTCTGCATAACATACCATGTACCACACCCCGTACTACACACCAAGTGAGCAACGTACACCACACAGTACGCACCATACACCACACACATAACACCCCGCATCACATACATTGTACCACACCCCGCACTACACTCCAAGTGAGCACCTCACACCACACAACACACTCTGCATAACATATCATATACCACACCCGCACTACACTCCAAATGAGCACCTCACACCACACACTAAACACCCCGCATCACGAACCATGTACCACACCCCGCACTACACACCAAGCGCGCACCTCTCACCACATGTACACAGCACGCACCACATACATGTACCATGTGGGTGCTATGGTCTCCCTTTTGAAACCAAATCAAACAAGTTAAGGAAGATTCCTCCTTATAAGTTAATTTCACAAAAGTCTTTCAATTTTTAGTCAATGACATTTTAGTTTATGAGCTGAATACCCTAAGGTGTAGTACTGTGTTCATACCTTCCTGTGTTCTGGACAAATCACTTGGCTAGGAATCAAACCCACCACTTCGCGGATCGCTACATGGGCACAAATGTCTTAAATTACATTTGTCTGTAAGCAAATGACTTATGTACAAAACACCATTGGTGAATTAATTTGTACATACATATTATATACGTATATCCAGGCTAGAAGGTAAGCGTCAGTCGACTGACAAACTGGGTACATATTATGAACAACCTCTTACGCAACTGTAAGTTGGGCTTGATTGATTAACAAACATTCATAAATACCAGTTTCGCTACTCCTATTGGTTGAGAGCGCGTCACGTGGTGGTGTTTAAACGGCTGATAAAGACACAGCTATAGCTGTTTAAGGCCAGCTGGCTTCGCGTGTTGGGCGCGCAAGCTCATGTACTCGAACTTAACTTACGCGGGACGCAATTCATAGCTATTAGTAACATCGCGTAATGTGTGTACACACCTCCACCCGACGCACACAAAACATTTTGACAAAAGATTTTGATAATTTGAAAAGCTTCGTGTGTTGGGCCCGCAAGCTAATGTACGCCAATTTAAATTACGCGGAACGCAATTGACATAGCTATTATTAACAGCGCATAAAATGTTAGTACATGTGCATGTACACACCAACCATCGCGCAAAAAAACAATTTTACCAAAGTTTTTGAAAATTTGCAAATTTCAAAAAAATTCGCAAATAAAACAGAGTCAATGTCTGTGGTTTATACCTGTTAAATTATGTCGCTTTTAACATAAGGGCATTTATGAAAGGGAATAAAAGAGTAGTGACTCGTTCTGAAACGGCCGTTTAAAACCTTGCAGGGTCATGGCCGTGCAATTATCCCACGGCCACGACCCTGCCGGTTTTAACGGCCGTTAAAGAACTCGTCGCCTACTCTTTTTTTCCCTTATTTTAATCAAACAACTCTACAACAGTTATGGATTACAGGATTGGAGAAATGAGCTGTTCAAGAAATTAACATTTTCAAACCCGAAGTCAAGCTGCATCTCTGTTCACAATATTGATCCCCCAAAAAAATGTAGGCCTATTCCAATCAGTAAAATAAATTCAATTCAATTCATTAATTTTCTTTGATTTTTCCCCCTTTTTTTTCAATCACAAAAAACAATGATAAGCAGCCCAGATACTTTGTTTTTTTTATATTACTTTTTGTAAAAATTAAGGGCACCAAGGCAATTGTCAACAATTTCAAAGGGCATGAAGGCAATCATGAAAAGTTGCGAAGGGCACTACGGCAATTTGAAAAAACAAAACACTACTCAGAGTTGCCAGTAAAAAATAGTTCTTCAAATTTGTCCATTTCAATCGACGATTGCTCATTATATACCCAATGATCATGCACTAACTAACCCACTGAAAAAGAAAGCATTAATATAACTCAACAAAATACACAAAATAAAGAACCAATCTTACACTACACAATAAAATAATATTTTTGTTCATGCGGAATCCGACTATTGGTCACGCACATTGTGTAGTTTTTCATAAAGACGTTAACATTCCCACAAAACTGCTTCATTTAGACACGATCAACAGCTCCCCATTACTCATAACCAAGTCAGTTTTTATGGTAAAAATTATTTTGAGTAATTACCAATCGTGTCCACTACCTTTAAAGGTATAATGTAAACATAGCAATTCTCAATCTCAACATTCTTTGAAGTCAAAAGTCATCAGCTACTCTTATGTCCAATTGTCAAGTACGTTCTGAACTATATAATGTAATGTTTGGCTCTTTCTCATGGACCTTTTGATTTGTAGATGGTGGTTGACATTTCTTGGTAAGGATGGCGGCTTCCCAATTTAATTTATTCATACAAATAAAATAGAAACTATGATGACATTAAAAAATATATCAGAAAGAAAAACAGAAGACAGAAAATAGAAATACAGAAAACTCCAGGAACAACAGCTTGATTTGTTTATGTTTTAAATCACACAGTAAAGCATTGGATTCAAACAGTTTAAAAATCAGTCATAGCATTATTGTGTGTGTTTTTGGGTTATATTATTATCTTTTTATTTATACCACAAGTAATAAACAACAAATTTTATTTTTATTTTTCATATTTGGGGAAGAGCAGGGAGCATTTTTTTTTGATGGGGGAAATTGTTCACATGTTGCTGGGAAAACAATTTTGCACAATTTCTACCCCAAGGTGACATGTATGTAGGATCAGAAACTTTGATCCTAAATTAAATTTTTTGCCACAGCATGAGCTGAATTGATCTTTAAAAACTTAAAAAAGTTGTATCAATACAATTCAAATGTATTAATACAATACTTTTAACATAATACATGAATGCTGAACCATTTATTGATGCTGAATCTTATCACAAATGTCATAACAGAAACTCTAGGTTTATCATCTTTACAATGTTTAATAACTTTCCAAACTTACCTCCATAACTGGGATGTTCAGGCACATGTGGTCTGCGTCTGTGATGAGGGCCATAGTAATAAGGAGCGCCTGATTTAGCATGGGGTGAAAGAGCACTACCACTTGTCGCCATATCACTGGTTAGAGCTGGCATTCCACTCTGAAATCAAATAACATCATAAATATAAAGTTTGTATTTCAATGAGAAGAATAAATCATAAAAAAGTACAACTGTGTAGAATACTGCCAAACCCAGGACAGAAGTAATGCACTGAGGTCCACATGCACTGAGGTCCACATGTACCGAGGTTCACATGTACCGAGGTCCACATGCACCGAGGTCCACATGCACCGAGGTCCACATGCACAGAGGTCCACATGCACCGAGGTCCACATGCACCGAGGTCCACATGCACCGAGGTCCACATGCACCGAGGTCCACATGTATTGAGGTCCACATGTATTGAGGTCCACATGTATTGAGGTCCACATGCACTGAGGTCCACATGCACCGAGGTCCACATGCACCGAGGTTCACATGTACCGAGGTCCACATGTATTGAGGTCCACATGTATTGAGGTCCACATGTATTGAGGTTCACATGTATTGAGGTCCACATGCACCGAGGTCCACATGCACCGAGGTCCACATGCACCGAGGTCCACATGTATTGAGGTCCACATGTATTGAGGTCCACATGTACCGATGTCCACATGTACCGAGGTCCACATGCACCGAGGTCCACATGCACCGAGGTTCACATGCACCGAGGTCCACATGCACCGAGGTCCACATGCACCGAGGTCCACATGCACCGAGGTCCACATGCACCACGGTCCACATGCACCACGGTCCACATGTATTGAGGTCCACATGTATTGAGGTCCACATGTACCGAGATTTGTAGATGGTGGTTGACATTTCTTGGTAAGGATGGCGGCTTCCCAATTTAATTTATTCATACAAATAAAATAGAAACTATGATGACATTAAAAAATATATCAGAAAGAAAAACGGAAGACAGAAAATAGAAATACAGAAAACTCCAGGAGCAACAGAACAATGCAAAGAGAACGCATTCCATTGGTTGGATGAGCGTGTGCGCATTCCGCTATTCAACCAATAGAATGCGTTCTCTTTGCGTCATGATCGTTATCGTTTTCGTTATCGCTGCAGTGTGACTCGGCCTTCAGTAATATTTTCAGGGAAGTTTTCTACTATCATTCTCTTCAAACTGTGTAAGCTATGTAAATCTGTGGACATTTTGAAAAAAGTACCCAAATCCTTAATCCAGAAAGCACTAAAATATTAGTTTTGAACAAGACTATAACAAGATATGATTTGAATAAACCTTTTGGAGTACTGGGGGTAGTTCAAGGTTTATTAAAGATTCAAATTGTTGTTTTAAAGGGAAACAATTGTAGATCCTACGGCTTCAAAATTAATATGTGTATTGCAACATTTTACTTTAGATAAAATGGTGAAAAACAGATGAATTCAAAGGTTTAACAAGTAAAGAATGATTGTGTGCAGAGCAATGCAATACAAGCTACATGTAGTTGAGAAAAGAATCCTTGTTTAATTACAGGCCTAACAGGTAGCCTTGGTACAGGATGGTACAAGTACTGGTTGTCTGAATACAACATCAAAACACCGCTAATATTTGGCAATCATTTTTCTCCTTACAGAATCCTAATCTTGAAGTTGGTTTAATGCAACAGCGCTAGGCACTGATTGATATTACGCAGGGTCTCAACCCCTTTTGGTTTGTCCTTCGAGGTGGGTCATGGGATCTGACCTACATGTAATGTACATCACCATGCATTCAAACTTTCATGGGTGGATTGCTTCCTGATCCAAGTTTGGGTGGAATTGTTTCAGGATCAAGGTAAGAGCTAACAGACTGTGCAAGTCTTGAGTGTATCCCAAAGTTACGGTAGGTGATTTGAAGCATTAAAGCAATGTAAGTAAATGTAGGATCCCAAGTCGTGCCCAACATGCATGGTCTACTGTGGTCTACTGGCTTAAGTGTTATAGACTTGTACCATATGTGCCAATCAACTGTGCTTCTTCATACGTGCACATGTAGGCCAACTACCTCAAAATACAAAATACGTACAAAATATACGACCATGTATGTAGGCCTACTATAAATTTGTCCTTCCACAAACTCCCCTTTTACCATGTCAATCATGTTAAATTCAAAATATTTTTTGAAAATGTTATGAAATATTTTCCAATTATAATATTACACATCAGTTAGCATAAAAACAACAACTCACCCAGCTCATACAGTCTTCCACATTCGCCAAACTCTCCAAAAACAACATGTTGAATTATGTGCCAATATCTATTCCACTACAAATGTATGAACATCAAATGCAAATGCAGAAGGTGTGTTGCTGTTGTACAGTACACATGTCATGACTATTGTACACACATACACATTTACAGTATATAACACAAGAGTGTACCTTGTACTACCAAGGTCTGTATTGTTTATAATGAGTTCCCTTTGTGTGGTTGGAGCGCTGCGTGATGCGAGTGTAAGCATTGAGATGAGAAGGGGCTGTCCCTGTAGTAGTGGTTGTAGGGAGATGATGCATTTGCATTTATCTAGCTTGATCACCGCATGTTCTTTACACTCCAAACAAATTGGTATTGTTAATTAGTTTCTCAAAATGCACGTATATAGTGTGCTGTACAACATGGTAAAGTTTGTTGAATATTCTTCAGTAAGAGTGGATAACTTCTGGCTCCTATCTTACGCATAATATCCTATCTTATGCCATTAAGTTATCTGGAATAATTGGTTGTTTACTGTTTGAACTTTCAAAACACTTGTGAATCTATATATAACCTCTAATTATCCAATGTTTCGATTGAATTGTAAACAAACAAACAAACGAACGAACGAACGAACGAACGAACGAACGAACGAACGAACGAACGAACGAACGAACGAACGAACGAACGAACGAACGAACGAACGAACGAACGAACGAACGAACGAACGAACGAACGAACGAACGAACGAACGAACGAACGAACGAACGAACGAACGAACGAACGAACGAACGAACGAACGAACAAACAAACAAACAAACAAACAAACAAACTAACAACAAACAATCAAACAAACCATTTTTATACACACTACATGTAAACTGTACTAAACATGTATATGTACATGTGTAAAACTAAAGGAAAATTAAAAACCTTTTTAATTAAGGATAAAAAATGTTGAAAAAAATAAATAAATATAAAGCAAAACCAACATAACAGTTTAAATTCTGTGAAATTAATGGTTCATTTACTAATGGAAAAATTTAACTCATATTTTAATTGTTAACTAATATACTCCCACACAAACAATACATCCCAATTTAGGAGATATTGCTTTTGATGCATAGTTTGCCTGGGGCAGTAGCATCAAGTACCCATTAACCAATCACAATGCAGCCATCTGTTGCATACACTGGATTAATAAGACCTTTCAACTCAAAAGAGAGGAGATCTCATGGCTTTTGTGCAATGCCATTCAACCATAGCAAAGAAGACTACTACAAGGTTGAATAACTCAAGCAAGCCTACATTGTATAATGCTTTTCATATGGTGGCAACAGTCCAATAAATGGATCAATACTACAGACAGTACTCTGGTTAAATGCAACCCCATCTAGCAAGATGTGTAACTTTCCCATGGAATAACTGTGATTCTGACCCTGTTTTGATCTCAAATAAATAGATTTCACCATTTCTAAAAAAAAGTGCTGAGAGGTGGACATGGTTGGTTAAGGCTTCCTGTTTATATAAATAACATAAACACTATGTAAAAATCAAGTGTTAATACTGTACATAATCATATTCTTTTTGGTAATAAAAAATAAAACGAAAAATGAAAACATGGTCACACATCGGTGTACCTGTATACATTTATAGGTAAAAACCAAAATAAATATTCTTTATCCCCAATGCAAATTTCGATCTATTAAATGGTCACAGTTGTTGCTAAAAAGATTTCCTTATGTAACGTTGATTGTCATGTTTTATTTCATTTGTTATCATTGTAATCAATCTGAAGTTAATTCATCACAAAGCAACATATTATTACTTTCATAATATTTCGTTTTGTTTATAAACAGTACTGACCCTTAAAACTTCTGGGTGCAGTTGAAGCAATTGGTGTCAAACAAATTTATTCCTAAAAACTTAGTTCAGAAGTATAATAAAACCACACGGAATCATGTTACTAATAAATGATGATTACTGTCAATGTGATGTAAAGAGTTGACCCCTCTCCTCATTTTTTTTTTACAAGTTTGTGGCTTATCATTTAAAGTCACCTGGAAGTGGTATTTTTTCAAAATAAAGCTTTTGTCACTAATATGTGTTTTCATGAGTGGAATGTGAATAAACAGTTAACTAAGGTTTTAAAAAATCGGTTCTTATGTTATTTACAAATTTAAGAGTAGACCCCGACCCGAGAGGGCGCTGTTCGTGACGTCAATCGAGGTAGACTTTATCTGTAATGCGTAGAGTAAACACAATTGCAAAGTACATGTACGGACCAAGTCGTGAGTTTGTACGATAAAAAAAAAAAAAAAAAATGTTTTCCGGCAATGCCGACCAGGTGTATCGCTGCTGAATGCAGAAAAACACTTTTTGAAATGTACCAACTCACGACTTGGACGTACATGTACTTTGCACGTGTGTTTACTATACGCATTGCAGGCAAAGTCTGCCTCGATTGACGTCACAAAAGGGGTAGGCGGAGTCAGCCCCCCAAACAACTTTATATATTTTTTAAGCATATAAATCGTGACAAACAATTAGTAAAAAAAATTGTTTTTCGTAAGCATATACTCTTATGTTGAAAGAAAAAAAAATCTATTTCCAGGTGACTTTACACAATTGTGGAAAACAGTAAGAGTTGCAATATACTTGAAATTTGTTGTATTAAAAAAAAGCTCTATTGTGTGTCCACATGACAAAATTTACGGCATAAACTTGTTACGATTCATACAAATACAGAAACATTGGCTTTTTTGCATACTTTTCCACTACATATTGATAAAGATCAGGATAGTTTGTCCTGAGAGTGTCAGAATTAACATTGTATTTAAAGTGTCATTGGTACATCTTTCCAGGTCTTTCAATATGGTGTTACTATGCAGGATACTTGATACAAATTATAAATTAGTGTTATTAACATTTTCAGCAAATTTTAGCACCTTCATGAAGGTTTTAGGACACTACATAGTATGAATGACATATAAGTTTATTTGCCATATATACATGTAATATCCCCCAAGAAGTAACCTTTCTCCATAGCCAATGTTCAGGTACGTTTGTCCACATTCACCTATTTTAAAGAGTAATGTTTTCGTGAAGTGACCTATCGCAATAGCCCTCACTACGCATGTGTTTGTACACAGCACCCTGCGGGCAAAACACTATTCCCCCCCCCCCCCCCATTTTCACAAAGTGACGTTTGGGTTGAGGAATTATTAACTAATTGAATAGTTTCAGGAGTGCATTCAAAGGTACTGAAAGTTATTAAGCAGAATCAGAAACAGTTGTGCATGATACGAGTGACGAATTGCTAAGTAAGTATTATCCTTGCAACATCAATGCCTGGTGAAGATGAAATAAGTCATTTATTCCTAGTCTTCCTGATTTATTCCTGGGACTGGACATCTGTTATACTGCCAGGGGATATCTCACCAGTAATATTTGCATCCCAACGAAAGATCCCAAACCACAGTCTGCTTTGCTGTGTAGTGTCAGTAATGCTACAGGGATGTGAGAAAATGCAAAAAAAAAATACACATCCCCCAAAAATCAATATGTTTGAGGGTTGAGGCAACAGCTGTATTGGATGAGAGGCAGTAGCGACTCCCACATACAATTTTGTACTGACAACTGCAGTTACAAGGACAACATAGGCACCATGCACAAGAAAATGTGAGGCAATTCACACCTGTTGAATGTTTCCTTTTAGAAATGAAAGGTCAAGTGCAATAGTCTTATTAGTGTACTTATTAACAAAAACTCAACTGCCATTGTTTTCTTTTGTATTTTCACCCTTTAAGCGACACTTGACAAACAACTGTCATTGGGTCTAAATATCATTTTGTAAGACAACATGTAGCCTTAGGTGTTCATGTTTTGAAACAAGTCAAACAGTAATTGCCCACTGATTGAGCCATTTCAGCCCTTTGGCTGAGCGAGGTATCTACACAGTACAGGTAAGAAGACAGTGTATTTACAACAAGGCCACAAAGCTGTGTTAGATGAACATTATGAGAGGGAAGTGGGCAAATTCTGAGAGGTGGAAAGCCATTTGACATCACATTTTCAAAGACAACAATTTTAGTTAAATAAACTCAATTTACTTTCTTGAATTAAAACGTAACTAGTAAACTGTTGACAGTCTGAATTCGGCCAAAGGAACTCAAACAATGCTAGTATAGTAAGTCAAATCTGATCCAACAAATTGCCCCATCAATGCATAATATATCCCGCATTAATTTAGACATTTGTTACTTTGTAATAACAATACTTCATAAATACCTGGGACAGTTTCTCCATTTTTATTGGTTGAGAGGAAATCACATGGGTGTGTTTAAACGGATGATATAACTACAGCCAGAAGTGTTTAAACACAGTTAGCCAATGTGGCCACTGAATCAGTATAAGGAGTATACAACTTGGATTTCTGATGTTATAACCTTGTTCATCACTTTGACTTTAACACTCAAGAAAGCTGAATTTATCCCCAAAAGTTGGAGGGTTTTGAAGCCTTGTGAAATTAGAGTAGTGTGTTATGACTATATTGAGACAATTTTTGAACAAATTTTTATTTAAAATCATTCTCGAACAAAACAATAAATTTATTCATAGTGAACGAACCCCAAAAGTTTGCACTGAGATCAGTGGTCTGTGGCAGAATCATTTAGTCTGGTTTCCCAACATAGTCGCACGCCATTAGCCCTTATTAGAGGCAGAAACAAGATGAGGCAGAAACAAGATGTCAGTTTCATTTACTAATTGGCCTGTTCACATGGATAGAAAATAACGCAGAAATTGCGTACGACCGACTAGGCGAAAAGCTTGCAGAGTTTCATTCTCAAATTTACTTTTTTTTTTAAACTGTCAGGTATTTATAAATGGCAATCATGTGTTGAATCAGTAAAGTAATCAGAAATCAGGCTTTGGCGGGTTTAAACCACTAGTTTAAAACAACGGTCGCTGGTTTTCAGTTCTCGAGTGATGAGGGCTTAAGTGGGTTCAGTTGACTTTATATTCTCTTGGTTTATTTTTAGTCAGGTGTTCGAAACTTAACTTTGATTTTGTTTTAATGTATAATGATGAAACTGCAATTGAGATGAGCATTTATAAAAGCTTACTATATGAGTAAGCACTTTCACCTGAGGGCATGCCATCATTGGTCTTAATCCTGTTATGACTGAAATATCATATGTGCATACACGTACTCAACATGTATGGAAGTCAAAGAAAGAGCTTGCAAAACTGGACTTTGAAGGAACCCTGTGGCTCTTTGTGATGGCATATCATCTAATATGCATACTGCTACTCAGTCAAGTCTGCACCTGTACAGGTGTAAAACAGACAGGCTCCAATTCCAAATATTCAGACTTGCTGATGTGACTGATGGACTCAACTGACTTCCGACTGTTGGATGGATTGAGTCACTTCATGTAAATCACTGTACATTGTATCTTTATCGACATTTTGATTCCCTCTTCTATCCAACTCAAGTTTGTAATGCATAACGTCCTACCAACTGCTCTGTATACTATAGACATGCAAACACTAAGACAAAAAAACTGCAAACTTTAAGCCAATTATTATTAATATAAGCAAAACTGACCAAGACTGTTTGGATGGTGACATAGTTTGCTTTATTTTCATTTGTAGAGATAACATGTGGCAAACTAAGTCAATCACTTTGAACTCATATCACTTCACTTTTATAGTTCAAAATTGTATCCACAGTGGTACTGCAGAGTCATCAAAATATGCAATTGGTGTAGCCACAGTTTTGTTTCATCTGTAAGTATCCAAGCAGCCAATCAGCAGGAATACAACCATTGTTGAAATTGACACGTTACAAAACAAGTAAAGAGAATAGGGCTCAGTTTCACATTGATATTGTTTGTCAACCTTTTCAGTTCACTTCTAAATCATTAACTTTGCCACAGAAGAAAGTTAGCTTTTTATGTTTAAAGACACTGGACATTATTGGTACTTGTCAAAGTCCAGTCTTCTCACTTGGTGGATCTCAACGTAAAGTCGCATGCTTTCAGATGCTTGATTTTGAGACCTCAAATTCTATGTCTGAGGTCTCGAAATCAAATTCGTGGAAATAAACTTCTTTCTCAAAAACTATGTCACTTCAGAGGGAGGCGTTTCCCACAATGTTTTATACTAGTTTTTATGCTAAAAATTATTTTGAGTAATTACTAGAACATAATTGTGTGTACCAGCAGGTATAGGTCAACTGTGACCCGCTCCTGAAAATGAGTCAGATGTTGACTATTTCAAGAATTTAGTTATATGCATGGCTGGAAAGAACACACCAGCAGCAGTAATTTGGTATATGTCTAAGCTTTGGGGTGTATCGCGTTGCTGAGCTACTCCTGTTTGAAATTAGCCAATACACTATTTTTGTGAAAAACGTACTACAAGTAAAGTGATGTTTTCAACTGCCATTTTGCGCTAAAGGATACAAATTAGACATAAGTATTGTTACAAAATTGTTGTATTCAAAGTTTTTATTGCCTAAAAGTAAGTGTTCTAAAGTTTTACCATGCAAATATAGATCTTAAAAAGTATTTATAATAAAAAAAAAAATAAATAAAAAAAAAAAAAAAAAAATCCACATTAAACTGTTCATAGCTTAACAATGCATTGGGCGACAACTGACTCATTTTCACAGAGTGTCACAAATTTGACCCTTGACCCCTCAGGGACCCTATTATATTTTTCTCTCAAAATTTGCCTAAACAAGGCCTGCCATCAACCGCACCAAATAAAAAAAATGGAATCTCTGTAGGTTTAGATGGGACGACATTAGTTTCTTGCGCAAGTACACCTCGTACCAATGGCAAAAATGCCTCTTGTCAGGACGAGTCACATGGTTTTGTACAACCTCTAATTTTGTTATATTAAAACACTATGCTCAGTGTTCACAGACCAAATCTTCAAATTTGTCTTTACTCATGTGCAACAAATCACTACACCAAATTACCACTATACCTCCCCCAAGGATTTAACAGTGTTTGTTAGTGTTAGTACTGTTCTGCTGTATGTATAATGTAAATAGCTAATGTTGTAGATGTCTTATTCAGTTGTGACTTGAATATAGTACATCATGTAGTTGAAGACTTGACTGGACCTAGAAGATTATCAGCTTCTATATTTGGTAATTCAATGTCATGTTGTGATTGATTGTTGAAGCCATGCTTCAGGGTTGATCCATGCTTTACAATAATGAGCTTCCTGGGATGGAGGTTATAGGATATGATCATTCAATGTGGTCAGGATTATAGCAGGCAGGTGCACAATACAAAGCAATGTCCCAAATACTTGTCATATATACAAATCAATACCATTCTCCTTATGCAAGGGTGAATTTCAACATGGCGGCAATATTTAGATGTACAGAAACCAAGAAACCTAGTTCATTTATAACCAGACAAACTGTACATGTAGTAATACATGTTTCTGTAGATCTTGAGTCCTATAGGTCTTATGTACATGTAGGTCTATTGAGATCTTCAAGTTTCACAAAATATAAAGTTAAATTTCATTCCTTAAAATGTTTGACGTTGCAATGCAAAGCAGTGTTTAGCTACATGTACGTGTATTATTGTTCGGTACATGTAGTCCAGAAAAGTTTTACTTGTTTTAAAAGTGGTCGGAATGATGACCTGATAAACCATAATTCTGAACGTGTGTTTGGGGGCCTTTATTTTACTAAATGTAAATCTATATTAAATGTATACATTAATGTATGTATGCATGCATGCTTGTTATACCTCGGTAACAAACTGTGAAGTTTGATTGGTCGAGAACCAATCATGTGACGCGCAACAAAAACGCATGTTACATGGCTCGACGGGCCGGGTAACACGAAAAGTGATGTACACCGGTGTACATCACCTTGATCGTTCCCGGTGTTGGTCGATTTCCAGCGCTGTGTACGAGACAACCGCGGGTTCGAGGGAATTGTTTCTTGTTCGTCTGCTTATTAAACAATGAATAGTTCATCGTAATAATGTTTGAAGATGACAACAGAACTTCGAGAAGAGGAATAACATTATTATACAAAGGTATAACAAAACAATTGTTGCACGCTGTGACTGGGGTCCATGGGTTTTGTACACCCTCGAGGGGGAATGGCACCCATGGCTTCGCCTCGAGTGCCATTTTCCCTCTTGAGTGTACAAAACGCCATGGAACCCGTCACAGCGTGCAACAATTATATCATGCATGTAGTACACACATTGGTTAACTTTTAGTTTTACACTCAACATGTCCCATTGCACAATGCACTTAACAAATGCACATGAGCTTAATTTGAACACAATCATGAATAGGTGATGTAATAAGATACTTTTCAAAATAGACCTGAATGGGCTTCCCCTTAAACTTATAAATAGAAGTATGACACTCTGCTTGCAAAAAATGGCAGCTGGATGGGGCAGCTGCTTCTGCCTATTTGAACTCTAAATACCTACACCTGTAAACAGTTTAACTTCACTGGATTCAAATAGGTGCATCCATACACACATGGGCACACCTAAGTAGTACACATATGGCATCTTCTTTATTATGTGGACCATTTGTAAGTCTGAAATTCGGACCCTGATATTTTCATAAGTGAAAGCTATTTTGTTTATTTATACATTGTAATAAACTAAGAGGTACCTAGCAAGATATTATACACAGTATTGACAGCCCATGCCTTCCAAATAAATCAAGATAGAAGATTTGGAGTTCCTGACATTAGCTTTTTTGACAGACCTCAACAACCTGTTAGATAATTGAGGTATTTAAATGATCAAAATTTCATATTTGTAGGGCATCTATTTAACTTTTGAATGCCCAGGTGGTGGGAGATGTTGACGAATAATTTAACAGTAAAAGACAATCAAAGTCCTACAATTTTTTTTTTTTTAATAACTTCAATAAGTTTGGAAAAAATACAAAGAAAACCTGTTTAGTTATTTTGTGACAATGATTGCTGCGATAACTGGTCAACTATCAGAGTAATCAGTTTCTCAAATCTCCAGCGATGTAATTTTCCCATGTCTGTCATTTACTTCCGCGCGACGTTCATGAATTTTCTTATCAGCCAGTAAGTTGACCTTTGACACTAGACGTACCCCCTCAAACGTCTGCTTGTAGTCATGCACCCTCAGTGTTTTTACGGAACGCGCGATCAGCACATGTTTTTCTGCGCGATCTTGTACTCAGGCAAAATAATTCTGTCAAGAAAATGACGTCGGCATTTACTGCCGATCGACAATCCATCGCACAACTCCAGACGAAAAACCAAAACGTCTTTCAGATGATTTACAACAGAAATACTTTCTTTAGAAGGCTAGTTTTTGGGGAAAAAAAATCAACTTCCGTTCAGGTACGTTTCATGTGGATTGCATGAAGGTTAAAGCCTGGAATGTCATTTTGCAATTAAGTCCGTCTATTTTCTGGAACGTCATGCAAATCTGTCATTTTTTGGCGATCATCACTTAAAATCTGTCAAAAATTACGTTCGAAACTGACGTTTTTTACCTTAAAAACAAAATGTGGACGCTTGACAAAGTTTTTATTTTTGATAGATGTGAGGTATGAGAGGCTGCAATAATCAGAGAAATTACAGTAGTCTTGTGCCAGAAAAAAAATAATTACAGACAATTTTGCTTTGTTTTTCTGTCAACCTTTTGCCCTGCTCTGTAAGGCTTATATTTTCTGTGTTTGGTGTTTTGTTGATTTTTTACTGATTTTATTTGAAAGTTTATCTGTTGGGCCTCATTATAGTAAACAATGAATGTTCTTTGTGATTTGAATTGAATATATATAACCACAGGTTTCACTGCTGCAGACTCTACATTTTTGAAATGATCAGTCACCCCACAATTATAATTAACTGAACTATCCTTATATGAAAATTTTAGTAAACCTTAATATGTATACAATTATTTGAAATATCTGAAAGGTTAAAAATTATTTTTTTGAAAAATGACATTTGAGGTTGTAAAATGGTCCATATTTCAAAGAAGATGCCATATAGTGGACATCCAACCATCGTTAGTGTAGTATCATCAGATGTTTTACTTGTTCAGATGAATGATTGTTAAATCAAAAGCCTGAATCATTCACAAGTAAAGGTTGTATAATGCCATGAATGCTAGAATAATGGCAGAGTCATACTGCTGTGATAACGAAAACGATAATGATGCAAAGAGAACGTATTCTTTTGGTTGAAATTGCTCCACACAGAATACACCCATGCTTATTCAACCAATCAAAAAGACATTGGCGTGCATTTTCAAGTTCTTGTTTTCGTTCTCGTTATCGAGGCCTGTGTGACCAAGCCTTAACTAGTGCCTGCATCAAACCATGCAGACTTTCTCAATGTTTTAACAAGCAATATGCCGTTTTTGCATCAAAATAAATATTATTGACATTTAAATGTGTCTCATTGCATTGCCGGTAAGCATCCCCCACTTATACTTTTAACTCTACATTTTCAGTATTTTGTTGCATTTTGCATAATTCAATTTTCAATCCATACTAATGGTTGCAGTGTTATAGCTGGAAGTCAGGCACCCAAACCAAGGCATTCAAATCGGGACAAGTGGATTGAGGTTTGCCTTATTGCCTACAGTGTACACAAGTACCACAGCAGAGTACCTGCAAGATTTGTCACTAGTGTCAATGTATTGTATGTTCAAACAAAACGATTGAGAGGACAGAGACCTGGGCCCAATGTCATGGCTTTGCTTACCGAAGCATAGAATCAGGGAAGCAGGGAATTCTGTGCTTACGTCAAGCGTATTTCATGGGTTAGCAGGGCTTGTGTGCGTGCGTACCCCACAGTACTAGGCATTCTCTGCTTACACAGCTAGATGAGACATCAATAATGTAGCTCTATGGTGTTACTCCATCGTAACTAATTGTCATTCTTTGCCTTGAAAACAGGGTTTAACTGCTACATTAATAATTACATGAATAACTTTTTTTCTTCTTCAACTTTGCTTTAAAAAAAAAAGGACTAAATAACTGATTATATGCGTACAAGTTTTGATTGAAACGCACATTGTTCCGATCAATCAAATCAAGAACCGCTACAACCCGAACAAGAATTTCAACAAAATCATTAGCATATCCAAGTAAAATCATTAGCCTATCCAAGTAAAATAATTAGCCTATCCAAGCACCCTTGGATGAGAGCGAATTAACACATTACAGGGACACAAGATGTTAGGAAACAACAGAAGCTGTTTGTGACTGAGGCTATATTATTTATTAAGACAAGTGAATACTGATGAAGTCAAGACTAGAGGTGCTCATGCTAAATGATGACCCAACCTTCAATCTCAGCTATGAGGAGGGCAAGTTTTACTATGATTAAATTATTCATGTTTATATTTATAGTTACTCTTATTAAATTTTCTGTTGCATAAACCTAATAAGCAAGGCTTATGAGGTAAAAATGTGCTGCACTACTATCCTGCCATAATGTCTGTTTTGACCATTCTTTGTGAGTTATACATACATGTATACCTTATAATAATAATAATAATAATAATAATAATAATAACAATAACAATAACAATAACAATAACAATAACAATAACAATAACACATTAACCCTTGCATCATGTAATTTTTTTGATTAAAGTTGCAGTCTGTCACTTTCTTAACGAATGTTTCTTCTGTAGACTTACAAGATGATAGTATACACATATTGACTGGCAACGAGGTATTAACTAGTATACGTCTATTCCCACGAGGGACTTTGAGTGACCAGAAGAGAGGGAAATAGGCCCCTCTTCTGGTCACTCACAGGCGCGAGGGGGAATAGACGTACACTAGTTACCGAATTATGCCAGTCAATATGTGTTTTATAACACAACTCGGTGTTAAATGTCAAAGAAGAACAGAAAAAAGAGTTTGTAGTTGTTGTTCACGGCTCAAGTCAAGAGAGGGCGCTGTTACCGTGGGCACTATTTGCAAAGACTAGTGCCCGCTCTGGTACTATTCCCGCAAAACACGCGCGCGATCACTAGCCTATATTAGTTCATCCCACGTGACCGTGTTTCAGCCAACCATAATACAGAACAAGCAAGAGGTGTGTTATAACACTATATAATTGAATTGACTTACCGCTATCTGTGCATTGGGTGTGATATTAGACTCTCTGGACATTGATGGGTAGGGCATAGTGTAGGGATCCTTCGATTTTCCTGCTGAGATAAAAGTAAATCTTATAAAACTTTGATGTGAAACCTTCCATTTACACTGTAAAATATTACCTTTATTTTTTCAAGGTTAATTCTACGTCTTATGATTTGTCCTCATACAAAACCGTCATGTTAAGGATTGGGGTACTTTTTCAAAGCGTCCATAGATTTACATACAACTTACAGGGTTTGAAGATAATGATAGTGGAAAGCTTCCCTTCAAGTATTACTGAGTTGCTGTAGTTTTTGAGAAATGAGCAAAACAATGTAATGAAAACAGGTTTGTAAAGGCTTAAAATAATTTTTGTCTCATGTGACCAAAATTATTTTCATGACATTATTTTACTCATTTCCCCAAAACTACAGCACCTCAGCACGTAATATATTCAGGGAAGCTTTCTACTATCATTATCTTCAAACTGTGTAAGTTTAGTGTAAATCTGTGTACATTGTGGTTTTTTTCCTACAAAAAGTACCTACACCCTTATGTGTAGTTTTAACAAGCTTTGACAAATGTACTGACCGAAGAACTAAAGCCCGGTTCATACGTCCTGCGAGTGCAAAAAAAACGTTGAATTCACAAATTCACAACAAATAATTTTCACAGGTTGAGTTGTGCTCAACTTTCCAGAGTTTTTACGTCAAATTCACGTCAAATGCACATCGCACTCGCGTTCGCAGGAGTTACGAACCAGGATTAAGCCAATGCCATGCTAGCTTTTTAAGATGGACTTTGTGGTATTCGTGCAAGCTGCCTTTTTTTAACCGTGGAAACTTTGTTTAAAATATTCAAAATGCTTGCGCAATCTTCAAAAAAAGGCCATCTTCAAAGATAGAACACAACTCCATGTAAAAGCCTTACTGAGAAAGTGCTCTCTAGCATTCACTGTCTCTTGCAAAAAGACTTGAAGTCCATTCTTAAGGAAATGTTTAGAAATTGAATCTGCACAGTAGTTGTGAGACAATAAAAACTACAAAGCCTTGATTTTTGAAAGAAATCTTTAAAATGAAAATAGAAAAAAAAAGGGAAGCAATTTTGTAATTATCATTGTTATAAGAAAATATCAATCCCTTTATATCATGGTCAGTGTTCCTACACACCATCACATTGACCCTAGTATTAGTACATGTACATGTACCAGCAATTAACAGGTCCTGGCAAGCCCAAGTGTCGTACTAATTGCATCTTATACGACAATGCTTCTTATACATTGTTTGTTGGACCCAATATATTTTTTCGGTAATTTGGGGTACTGTGTTTTGTCTGCCCAGTATCTTATCCACAGGAAATTAAGATTCAAACATGTACTGTGAGGTACTCTGTCTTTTTCAAATAGAAAAGTAAATGATCCCATTCTAAAATCTGTGAATGAATCTTTTAATTAAATACGGATAAATATTAAAATAAAATATTAAAATAAAACATTGGCATGTTCCCAACATTAAATCACGCCCATCAGCCATTGACATGAAACACGGTAACAAATCTCCATGAAACAATTGAAAACAATTCCTTCACTGCATTAAACACGACACATATACTTGCCACAAGTTCCTTTCCATTGCTTGTACACATTCGATCAAAACAAATAATTAAATAACACATTTACTGAAATGTCATAACTCTAAAATTACTCTACCTTCACAGCAAATTAAATTACAATAATTAGGTAGCATGAAATTGCTGGTTGCTTTGAAGGAATAATGTACATGTGTCTCCAGCTACATGTGAAATCTGTCTCACCACACAAACATCTAGGCTCTATGAACAAAATTAGCGGAGTTGTTTTTATTGTACCAACCAAATGGTCATCTCCAAAACAAACCTCTCAACTTGACCACAGTCTAACACAATCAGATTTGTGAATACCAAGCCTGATTTCTCTTAGCACACAGTGGAATAATGTTATGGGTTGAGTATAATTGAGTAATAATTAAATTAAAATTGCTGATATATGATGGCAGGGCGATGACAGTGGCATTGCTTTCTCACAATCAAATTCTCAAATTTCACAGCACACAAATTAAATTATCATTATTTGCTGCAAGGTCTTTTACAAGTTTGTGGGTATGAAGA
Organism: Asterias rubens; assembly: GCF_902459465.1. Lineage (NCBI taxonomy): Eukaryota > Metazoa > Echinodermata > Asteroidea > Forcipulatida > Asteriidae > Asterias > Asterias rubens. The sequence continues at coordinate 11,499,432 of NC_047064.1, read as the reverse complement.
AATTAAGGCTCTTAGAGGAAAGGCAAAGCAAAAATAACAATTAGATTATTGCAACTTTTAAGTATATGGCCACACAAACATTCTTGCAGTTAGTCATGTTATTCAACAACTTCAGACAGCAAACTTTACTTGGGTTGCATTTACGAAAACATGCGCGTGCAAATGCGTACTATACACATGTCAAACATGTTTGTTTACAAATGATCTGTACTTTGGGGACGATACACACAGCTTACATGAATCGATTTTCAAGCCCTTACAAAATTTGAAAGAGGCAAATATGTTAGGTTTTTTTCCTCTTAATGTGAATTGAACTGAGGTCCACTGGAGTAGCCGTCTTTTTTTCATCATCATCTGAACCCTGTTTCCAATGTCTTAAATTCTGTAATCAGTGTGTTGCTGAACGATGTAGTTAAAATGCCAGATACAATGTACCAGAAAAACCTTGAAGGGTGGTTGCAAAAAAAGGGCGACCTCAAAAAGGTTATCCCAAAAAAGAGTTCTTTTTTCCCCCACAAAATCACAAAACGTTTTTTATATCTTCATGCTTTTTAGGTAGCTAATAATATAGCAGTCTGGCTTACATAGGGTAAACACAGACACCTGAGACATGTAGGTAACAGTCTGAGATGTTCTCTGCATCTGCACTTTACAAGCATACCAGTTACTAATTGTACTTGGCTGATAGTTTGGCTGTTAACCATAATTTTGTTGTGTTTAGCAACTTTTTGTGATTCAGCAACTCTATCAAATTGGGCCCTGGTCTACTCAATCATGTGTCCGGGTCATGCAGTTATGGTAATGAACAGGATATGGGTGTATTTTGTAATGCATGATTCTTAACTATTGAAGAACAATTGTATTCTAAAGGTCAACTTCCATATCCATGCAGCTGATTTTATGCAACTGATTAGACAACTGGAAATTCATAATTGTTAAGGATAACATATTTTTTTCAAAGCAGAATCTCCCCTTACTCAATCCTTACTCATTTGAACATGGCAAATGCGTTCTACAAAAAAGGGCATCACAGTTTCCTCAGCCTAGTCTAGATTGGTATTATGGAACATGTTTCAGACTTTTAAGGCAGTGGACACTATTGGTAATAACTAAAAATAATTATATTAGCATAAAACCTTACTCAGTAACAAGTAATGGGGAGAGGTTGACAGTATTAAACATTGTAAGAAGCGGCTCCCTCTGAAATAATGAAGTAGTTTTCACCTAAGAATTAGACCTCAGTATTAGATTTTGAGGTCTTGAAATCAAGCATCTGAAAGCATACAACTTTGTGAAACCAGGGTGTTTTTTCTTTTGTTATTATCTCGCAACTTAGACAACAAATTGATCATAAATTTTCACAATTTTTTTTTAATGCATATATATGTTGAGATATTTTTACACCAAGTGAGAAGACTGGTCTTTGACAATTACCAATAATGTCCAGTGTCTTTAAAATGTAGTCCCCAATATCACCAATCAATTTACTGGAGTAGAGAATCTTTGTCAAACAAACCCAGATTCATAGACTTGCCCAGTCCTTCCAAAGTAGTTCATGTGGCGCCCTCTACTGATGATTAGTACAACAGTTAGCATTACCAATCAACACCAATCAAGACTAATCAGACCTGCATACACTGTGCAGGTTTTATTTAACTAAGTGCATTATGACCAATGTGTGAAAGTCTATAACCATAGAGAAAGGACCACTCTATGGTCTAACTTTGCTTTCCTAAATATGGATATTCAACAGCCAATCACAGCATACTGACTGTTGGACCTTTGGAACCTCTTTGTACATGACTGTTTATCCATGGTTGTGTGATGTACATGGCTACCTTCTATAAATACACTGTAACACCAAAAAGCGTTAGTTGAAAAGCAGAACACCCGATAAATCTACTCCGCAGTAGTAGAATAAAGAAAGACATTTCTCTAGAAACAAACTCTACATGGCAAGTAGATACACACATGGTGTTACCGCAAACCAAATATATATTGATACCTCACCATGCAATGCCTTAAATCCCAAATATGATTGATATATTTTAAAATAGATGTCTTTTACATCTGATGCCATACATCCCAGTGGACATGTAAGCTGAACAGATCTATAATTGTTGGGGATAAAACTAGGACTTGTCATAATTTATCCATAAAGCTAGTCCCTGAAGAGGCAACACAATATTAATTTTGATGAAGCATTAATAAATAATGATTTTATGGCTGGTTAGTTTCATGCATGCACATTAACAGTGGTTAGAATCGGAATTGGTTAGAACTTTTATATGCTAGATTCATGGCAAATTTCAACAATGTAGATTTATCAATTTAAGTTTGCACACACCGTAATTTTTCGGAACATTACCAAAAATCCTTTTTTTTTGGGGGGGGGGGGTGTCAGTCTATAAGCCGCTCGGCCTATAAACAGCCATGCCCAGTTTCTCTACTCCTATTGGTGGAGAGCGCGTCACGTGGGTGTGCATAAACCTTTTGTTAATGACCGGTAAAAAGTGTTAATTCATGAGCGTGACACGCGACCTTGCGACTGTTCTTATAAGCCAGTTTCTTCATTCCTATTGGTCGAGAGCAACGGCTGAAACCGTCAGCCACATCACGCGATACGTGCACAGCATTCCCTTATAAAGAGTTGTTTACGCGAGGGCAGCGGAGGGCTCTACCATTTCATAGCTGGAGGGGGTGTTGTGTTGAAAGAAATCATATAACAATTAAAAATTTTGCATTTATTTTACTTTTTGACCAAAAAGTGATGATGTTTTTGACCGAAAAATTCACATGTATGAATGGGAATCAAAGTGTGTTGAATCGGTTTTCAACTAGTGGTTTAAACCCGCTGAGGCCTTGTTCTTTATAATTTACCTCGACGAAGAACCAGGCCTCGTTGGGATTAAAACACTAGTTGAAAACCTCTTCACCACACATTGATTCCCTTATTGTATGCCCATCAAATGCACAGAGTTTCATGGCCATACAATAAAATTTCTTGAATCTTTGACCTTTAAGTAGCGAAGGCTTTCTCAAACTTTTTTCGATATTTGTTCCGAACCCATCGATTTTGTCAACAGCTTATAACTCGGCCATTTCCTTGAGTGTGCTATTCCCCCTTAAGATTGTAACAGTAGGTACACAGGTCAAACTCACCATGATTAATACAAATAGGAGCTGTAGGCACCTACAACTAGCAGGGGGTGTTTCCCCACACAGAGTCTAAATGCCTCAAGCAGGAAAGACTACCAGTACATGGAGAAGTTCCTGGGTCTTTCCAAGAGAGTAGCAATCAGGGTGTAATTACCTACAACTGGGATCTTGGCTGGACCATGGTTGGACCTAGGGTCTTACTCTATGTCAATTACCACTTGTCTTCAAATCATGTCTGGACTGTTAACCACATGGTCAATGACACATCACATTGACTTTTTTCACAACAATGTATGTCAGTACATTTGCACCATTGCATGTACACTGTAAATCTATGGTGATAATGACAAAATGACAGGAGTTCTTTCTGAGTAACAGGAGTTCTGAGTAACAGAAGTCCTGAGTCACATGAGATCTGAGTATAAAAAGCCCTGGGTAACAGGAGACCTGAATGACAGGAGTCCTGGGTAACAAAGAAGGTGCTGACCAAATGGCGGGCAAAATAAATAAATGAAAAGTGACAATAAAAAGTAATCACCTTCTCTGTCTGATATGTATTATTTGTAATGGTTCAAAGTGCCCCTTGAAAGGTTTACTCACTAACTTGAGAGTAAACAAGAAGATGAATTGTACAACATTTCTGGAACATTTTAGACACTCCTCGTTTACTTCGCTACACCATACCAACACACGTAAAATACACACAGATGCACCACAACACACACAACTCATGCATGATGTTGCACTATGCTCAAACAGGGTGCTTAAGCAAAACATAGAGGCTTTAAGGACCCTTTTTGTTTGCTTAAAGCTATAAGCAAAAAACCTTGCTTAACCAAGACTATCAAATGAAAAATTTGCTAGGGGGTCTGTTAAGCACAAAATCGACTGACACACAGCTCAATGAAATTGGGCCCAGGACTCAAGATTAAGAGAAGACTCAAGTCCTGAGTAACATAAGTTTTGAGTTACACGACTCATGAGTATCAGGGCTCATGAACAACAGCAGTCTTGATAATGAAAAATCAAGTATTGGTTTGCATGTCAAACACTGGCTTTGAAGTGCATCAAAACTTTCAAACAAAATTGTTGACACATATTATAGTATATGAATCTAACTAGTTATATTGCTGCTCAGCCAAGGGTTCATGAACTAGAGCATTTTATGATCATCTGCCGTCATTGCATGCGGATAAGACACTTGGCAGACAAGGCGCAGCACCCAAAATTACAGAGAAAAAAATAAACTACAAGGGACATGTCAGGTAACAAAGGCATTTTGGAATTTTGAAACTTTTACAAAGTTAACACCGTAAACAATTTGCAGCTTTCGCGAATTTCAAGAGAGTCCATCTTTTCAAAGATTGCACCCAACACTGTTATTATTATTCTTGTTTGCAGCAGCAGCATGGCTGTGACTAAGTTCTTGGGTCGTTTGTCAAAGCTTGTTTAAACTGCACATCATAAATGGTGCGCGTTTTATCTCAACACAAATGCTAACAAGTAGAATTACCCTGGACAAAATAAAGGTATTATTTTACAGTATGCCATGGTCTATAAAGTCAAAATGGTCTTACCCTTAAAAGAATAATATCCCTGGCCTGGTTAATTTCATAGTTTCACTTACTATGAACATTGTGTTTGGAGAATGCTCCGAATATTTATTCTAAATACATACCCATAATAGAAGACATTGCTGAAGACGAGTTGACATAGTTACTTGGCATTCCATCCATTATTCTATCATTCATTTCTCCATAGGTTGTACTGTGTGAATGCTCATATCCCTATTAAGAAAATAATACAACACAATGCATATTACCTACTATGTCAATTGATGATAGAATACACTGTATTTAAAAGAAAACAGAGCAAATCTTATCCCAACTAGACTCAAACAAATGACATACAGGGCAAGGGGCCTAAGGCATTGATTGATCAGCTTGATTAAATTACCTACAACAAATACATAGTTTATAAGTTGATTGAGTCAATTGAGTGCATTTAACAATTTAAAATGGCTTGTCTCATTTTTTGCTCCCACTCCTGGCAGAAAAAAAATCATAACATTGTGCTAGCAACACGAGATACAAGCAATCATAAGTTTTAGTGTCCTTCACGGCCTTTTTGAGGCTGTCTTATGTTGTTGGATGGTCGCAGGAAAGTATGATGTGGTAGAACTTCGTCAGTCGATTGCGCAAAACAAAATTCCATTAATAATTTTCTATGGCTAATTTATTTGGCAGGGTGGGCTTAAATTGAGAGTATTTATAATTTTTTAGCTACAGTATTCATATTAACATTGATTTTGTTTTTCAGACAGTCAAAAAGTAAATACACACTCAGCACCCAGAAAAACATTAACAAAACTATAAAAACAATAAAAACACAGAGGAAGAGGGAATAATTGAAGGAACACTTTGCAGTTCATACATGTAGGCATATATCACATGTACAATTGTATGTTTTAGTAGTCAGACTTGGTCCAAGAAAGTTCTTTGTTCATTTCCGACTGTTACCTGAAACCTGGAGAAGTCAGTCTCCATGGGCTTACTGTGTATCAGCAGGGACTCTACCAATACCAGGGTCACAATCCTGAGTTTACTCAGAAACTTCACCTCTTTGCCCCAGTGCCTAATCATATTTCAACTTGCTTGGCCTAACCTGACCTCTTCTTTGCAATATACATGTATGCATACACTGTACATATGAACATGTACATGTAATGTGTTATTTATCATTGCCTACATGTCTACAAACATAAATACTAAATACATTTTTCTCAATGCAAATGTTTTGGTAATTTGTAATTGCCAGTGTTTTGAGATACATACTGACTACTCTTGTTAAAGGGTTTATGTAACTTTTGTAAGACAAAAAAACACAATGTCCACAGATTTACACTAAACTTACACAGTTTGAAGATAATGATAGTAGAAAGCTTCCCTGACAATATTACGTGCGGAGGTGCTGTAGTTTTGGGGAAATTAGTAAAACAATGTCATGAAAATAATTTTTGTCTCATGAGACGAAAATTATTTTAATCAATTACAAACGTATTTTCATGAATTTTGTTTACTCATTTGTCCAAAACTACAGCACATCAGTAAGTAATATTTGAAGGGAAGCTTTCCACTATCATTATCTTCAAACCCTGTAAGTTTAATGTAAATCTATGGACATTTTGAAAAAGTACCCAAATCCCTTAAGACAAGGTCCACCAGACTGGCCCATTTTCTCAAACCATCTGAACCTCGTCTTAAATGAACTCTTGAACTCATCCTACCAACCTACACTGAACATTCCAAGCGTGTTGTAAACTGCTACACACAACAACAAACTTCCTCACCTTTAAAGGCCTACACTAACTGTGTCTTTGAAAATTGTGCACATTATTGTTAATAGTGATGCGTTCAACTTAAAAGTAACTTGTCGCTGGCGGGCTAGTAAACTGTGTTTTAAGAAGGGCCAAACAAAATTGGCAAATGTTGTGTACTTTTTTGCTTGAAATTTTACATGCATGCATGATACTATGAAATGTTTTCAAATACATACATACATACGTATGTTAAAAAAAAAATAACAACAACAACTTGGCGTTTGGGTCACTGAGTGAGTCCAATGACACAAGGAAGAGAGAAGATGAATTGTAGAAAAACATTTTAAGTATGACGATTTTGATCAATTGGACAATGTTAAAGGAACACGTTGCCTTGGATCGGACGAGTTGGTTTATAAAAAGAGTTGAAACCGTTTGTTATGAAATGTATATGGTTAGAAAGATGTTTTAAAAGTAGAATATAATGATCCAAACAAGTATCACTCACGGTTTTCCTTTTACGTTGCGAACTAACACGGTCTGCCATTTATGGGATGCATATTTGTGTGGATCATTGTATTCTACATACTACTTTTACAACATCTTTCTACCCATATGCATTTTAAAACAAACGGTTACAGAACGCTTTTCAAAGACCAACTCGACCGATCCAAGGCAACGTGTTCCTTTAAGGTTGGCAAATTAACCTAATCATACAAGTGAGTGTGAGGGGCGACCATCATGCAGACTACCACATAATGCGGGTACAAGGATTTCCTCCACATAGTGTCAATGGTTCTTGTGATTAATTAGAGCCCCTTCTCTTAATTCATTTCAGGGTCAGGATTTGCTTGCCATATCCTCCACCAGTTACTAATAAGGGAATCAAGGGTTTGTTTACAATTTGTCTCAAATATAGTCATAACTCACTACCCTCCAACCTTAAGAGATAAATTCAGCTTTCTTGGTTAAAATGCAAACTCATCAACAACGTAGCCAAGTGGACAACCCAAATTGCAAAATTTTTACTAGCAGAAATTCGAATTTTACATTTTGCACCAAACCAAGTTTCCAAATTTCTTCTAGCAGAAATTAGGATTGAACGTTTGTTTTGGACCAAACAAATATTCGACTAGTCCAGGAAGCGAGAAATACTGAATTTGAATAGGCCTAAAAGTAAATCATGAATTCTTTATTCCGTATATTCCAAAATGGTCATTGTACAAGCTGGCGCTAAAGACCTCCCTCCCCGTTACCGTTTTGGAGGTTCCTTGCCAGAGTAGACGCATCATTGGTAGCTGGAAAACTAATCTGGCAATCACCACTATTTAGCTTTGTCAAATTTAGCTTTGATCTTTGTTGACTCAGCGACGTTTAGTAGACCCTTGATTGTCACGTCCTGACATGTAGAGAAATCACATCTCAGTTTAGTTGTCGTTCAGTGGTTTTGTGATCTTGGTTTTCTGTGAGTCTGATAATAAGTTTGTGTTTGATGAAGCCAAATAGAGGAAAAGTTGCTTTCCAATAGTATTCTGTTTGTGGTATTTTGTTCTACAATAAAACATTTTTGAAAATTATATTTAACAAAATATTAAAAGATTGACTTTTTTGCGCGACTGGTGGAGACAAGATAGGCCTAACCGTGATCTTGAAATTAAGGTCCAGCCAAACATCGTGCCTTATCATTTCCTGTGTTACCATTGTTGTGTGATCCCCTTATGGCGAAATACAAATTGGGCAAGACATTTTGCAGAAACAATAAGAAAAGGTGTAGGCTAAGGTCGAGGACCTAAGAAAAATCAAAAACTCTACTAGCAGAAATTTGGAAATATGGTTTGGTCCAAAAAGTAAAATCCCAAATTCTCCTAGTAGAAATTTGCAAATTTGATTTGTCTACTTTTCGATCGCTAGTCTCTGGCAAAAAATAAACTCCAAGTTTCTGCTAGCAGAAAATGAAGATTTTGAAAAAAAATGGTTTTACATGAAAGTAAATTCTCATTTTCTTCTTTAAAAAAAAAATGGAAAATTATGTTGTCCACTTTTGGTCCTCCATAGTTTGGTCAATACATATTATAATATCTTGCTGCTCACACACTCACAGTACATAAACCTGTTGTGACATTGTTGAAGGGTGACAACATTTATTGATGACTTATGTTTGTGATGAGAATGATAAACACATAATCTAGAGGAAATGTCCTTTAGGCCAGTGCAATCCAAATAACTGGGACCAATCATCTTTTAACATAAGATGTGTTACAGGAAATGTTTTTAGTGAAACACAATGCTCTTTAATAAAATGTATACAAGCTATTGCTAAAAATGTAGCGCCCTCTACATGTTGCTTATCCTTGTGCAAGCTGAACGTGCATGCTGTGTGTGGTGAACCTCTCGCCTGATATACAACCATACCAAGGCAGGGCAGGAAACTGCAAACAATAAACATTCTCTTTTGAATGGATCACTGTGTATTCTCAACACCTTTCAGATCACAGGCTTTTTCTTTTTTGTTTACAGCACAAGCAGTCATGAGTTTGTTTAAAATGCAGTATTGAAATTGCCAACAGAGCATGTCGGATACATAGAAAACTACTGTTGGTACACGAATGTGACAACTCCTGGTTGGAATTGAACAAATACCGTGATTACTCAGTTACAATGAATAAGTAGGGCCTAGATTTGATGAGATAAAAGTTGATTTGTATCAATAAAGTTGTTGCTAATTTCTGGTGGACAGAAACGAGAGAAAGCCAGACTAACGATAACTCACCCTTGTATCAAAGCTTGGACTTGGTTGACTACTCCACGAGTTACTGCCTCCATCCATACCTGCAAAAAGGACATCAAAATAGGATCTAATTACTTCAAACTCAAGTCATGACATACTCTACTGTTGATGAGTCACTTTCTTCTCAAAAATCTATCAACTATGCCATGTTTCTAACTAGGACAGTAGAATAACTGCAGCAACTGGATGAGATCGAAAAAAGTGCTGTGCTTAGATTTTGTATCTCACTACATATCATGTACACACGCTGCATACGATTCCATGATAATACCACACCGCCAGCAGTGCAAATGAGACAGGGAACCATACTCAGGCGTGTATGCTTCTTGTTTGACAGGGGCAAGAGCACCAAGGCATGTTCTCCTTGGTAAAGGGCACTCTATAGATGAGGAAATTGTAAATTTCTACCGTGTTTCAAGGGCACCAATGCATTTACTAGGGGGCGGCAATCGCCTTCGTTGCTTCCGTGAAGTATCAGGCCTGCATACTACCACTTTTATGCGCACTATAGTTGTGGCGTGTACATGAACTGATGTTGTTTGCATAAAACGTGTTGCAGCGTGGTCCTGTTAGGTTTACAGCATGGAGCTGTTCCCATTGAACTTTTTAGCGGCCCTGATAAGTTACCGAGGATGCCAGGGAGGTCAGTCTACCATTCACCCCCATTGGATTTAATTTTGTCAGTCGATCTACAGAAAAGTCGTAGTACTTAAATAAAGTCAAATGGGAACACTAGCTAAATGAACTACATTATGCTTGCATCAACAGTGACAAAATAATGACAGATGACTTTGGAGGCAGGCAGGGGGTGGGGGGAGGGAACTGGACTGACCATTCACTCATTGCATTAAAAACATTGATTTACACATGTACATGTACCAAAATACTTTGATAAATGATCTGTGCATTTCTTTTACCAACCCAATTTAAATGTCAAGTGCATTATGAAATATCACTTGTTTGTGGATATAATAGCCAGGCACTGCCACCTTTAAGTCTAACAGACCTTCTTATATCAATAAACATACAAGATGCCTGCTGGATGTCACCATTGTACAAGTACATGTACAATGTACATCAACTTTCCTCTGGCATACACATGAAGACAGGATCTATTATACATAGGCCCTAAATCACACCCCTATGGCCTGGTGCCCTGGTCCACTCTTATGAACCAGTATGAAGTTAACAGTCCATGTTTAATCACTAGTGGTAATCATGTTCAGTATCTACATTCAATTAATTCTTCAAATGATAACTGAAAAATCCTTTTTTTTGTGCTGCTTGCATTGTAGTGCTTAGCATTGCCTCGAAAAATGCATGTTTTACCTACTTCTTTTTGTTAGGTATATAGGGCAAGACAACCTCGAAAAGGTGGCAAGTTTGTGAATTCTTAAAGATTGCATTGAGATTATTATTAAATTTTTGTAGTAAATCATTTTCGATTTAAATTTTAGCCAAACTTACTGATGTTACATTGAGCGTACTTCAAATGACGTTCAAGTCGCCCGGAATTTAATGGATTATTTCCAAGGCCTGAAACTCAATTTTGAGCCATGGCTTACCATAAATGGTCTGAAGACTATGGTTTTATATCATTCTGACTGCTAAGAGTTGAGCGTATAGTAAGTAAACCTCATTGAGTTGCATCAACAACGGATTCAAAGCTGGTCTCTCATCACAACTTTGTTATGTTTACATTAAGCTGTGTGCCTCGATTACTAACCATGACTCAATTTAAATGAGCCTTGAATACTTTGACTCAGAAAACAGTACATGTTTGAAGACAAGCAGCGTATACTGTTCGAAACGTCCAGACCAAACCGGCTCTTTTCAGAGCCAACACTCCTTCAAAAGAGATTTTACCCATGGTTGTACCTGCAAATCTACTATTCATATTTATATTTATAGTTACTCTTATTCTCGACACCATGCAAAGCTTCAAACACCATTTACAAAAATGGCAATTGGATACCTGGCATTGTGTATCTTTTTAGCGAATGTTAATTTCTTAGTGGTACTGACGTGCACAGTGACCGTTTTGGGAGACTTTTACGATGATAAATGGTAGCCTAGTCAGAAGATGAAACTCAGGCAGTTTATGAAATTCTGACTTTATTTCTTTGATAGAAATATTTGTTTTTTATATCCGTGGGCATCAATCTTTTTAAGTAAAAGAAGAAAATTCTTCATGTTGGGGGTGAAAACCAATTGTAAGTTAGTTGGACTTAGTGATCCTTCTTGCACTATCACTCTAGGCACAACATTATCATGTCACACTACCTACACCATCAGGCTTGGAAGGTATTTGATATGTTATAAAACTTCAGCTACTCATATGTTTGCAACAAAGACGCTGATAATATGTAAAACGGCTTAATAACTAGTGTAAAACTTACTGAAAAATACCTGATGCTGAGATACACATATATCTACTACCTTAAACATTTTTAAAAACTCCTTTAAAGACAGTGGACACTATCAGTAATTGTCAAAGATCAGTCTTTTCACTTGGTGTATCTCAACAAATGCATAAAATAACAAACCTGTGAAAATTTGAGCTCAATCGATCGTCAACGTTGCAAGAGAATAATGAAAGAAAAAAACACAGAAGTTGCTTTCAGTGGATGTGGTGGGGTCTCAAATTTCAAAATCAAATTCGTGGAAAATTACTTCTTTCTCGAAAACTACGTTAGTAGCCATTTCTCACAATGTTTTATACTATCATTAATCAACAGCTCCCCATTACCAAGTAAGGTTTTTAATAACAATTATTTTGAGTAATCACCAATAGTGACAACAAGTGACAATTTAAGTACTTCAGAAGACTTTTACAAAATAAATGATTATTATAAGTTATGTTTGCGTTGACAATGCAAATTGTGTAACCTACATGTTGTATGCACTCTGTCCCATTTAGTGTACATGTACCTTCAACTAGGCATGGCATGTTAATAACATTTGTAGTAGTGCATTGTAAATCAGAAATTTGCCAGACATGGTACTAATGTATTTCTTTAAGAGTTGCTTACTAACTAACTACAACAGTCATCATGATTATTCACACATTAAATTTTGAACGTAAGCATTATTTCATACAACTACACAATAAACCATCAAATGTGGTACAAACATGTATGCATACACATGTACCATGGGTAACGCAAGTAAAAAAACAAAACCATGGCAATAGTGATTGATGTACATACATCGTACATCATATCGTACATGTACACATAGCGTTGTTCACACAATGATAACCACATCACTACAGAGTCAGAATCAGACTGATAATTTTATACATACCTCGGACATTACAACCCATACTATGACTGCCAATAGTATTTAAGGGTCCTCTGTCTATGTAAAGATCCACACGAGACTTGTTCATGTTGAGACACAATTCACTGTTTATTTCACAGACACAAAGACCATAACCTTACTAAACTTGCACACTGTGTAATTCAGCTAGCTAGCGATCCACCAGGGCCATCTTTAATGTATGCATATGAAAGCAACAGTAGGCCAGGCCATGCCATTCAACCTTATGAATATGCAGTGTGTAGTAGGCGTGGTTAGTGATGTTGAATGGAGCAACTGACTGGTTCAATGAATAGACTGATTGATGGACATGTCGGCCCATTATGGCTTCTGCATGCCTCCAATAGGCAAGGGTAAACTGTGTACAGTGTATGTACACTGTAGATGTACATGTACATGCACATGGGCATGTACTACACTTTTAACCACATGGGGATGTGTATTTTCCCATAATGCCCGCATGTATGCATTAGGGGCATTGTTCATACAGATGTACATAATATACATCATGTACACCCACAGGTACACGCACACACAAGTACACATGTGTACATGTACATTATATTTTATTACATGTGCACACCTTCATTTCATGACATACACATGAAAAACACATCTTGCTTCAGAGTGTCCATGGAGTAGAAAAAGTTTTGTGTATATAGGCCTAATGTACACAAATTGTACAAAATCAATCACAATGTGTGCCTCTACCCTGCTTGACACACACGACCTTGTATTATTACTTCATGATACAAGCCAACACAACCAAGGAGACAGTAAGAAAGTATCATTTATTGTGTAACATCTCAAGTTATATAGTGCATTCTCAAAAAGTAGAATCACGGGAGAAGATGTGTTTAAAGAAATACCTCCTAGTTTGCACAATACTGCACAGTAAAACATTAATTGTGATACTACTGAAAAAGTTCTCCAAGGGGTAAAAAGATCAATACCTGATGTCTTGAAACATTTGGTGAATGTGCACAATAAATGTGTATGTGTACACTGTACTTACAAGCCTGTCTGCAAGACTTTGCAATGGCAACAATCTACAGCCTCACAGATGTAATTCGAAACTGCTTGGATTAATATGGCAAAGCAAGAGTGTAGCATAGCACTGCTAGCTGCCATGTTATTAAATCTCATTCTAGAGAAGTGTCAGTGGTAGAGCATTGTAACAAGATCTAGCTGGTTGAAGACAGCTATAGGGCATACTCAGTGCATAGTCATGGCATCATAGTAAATGCTCACTGCAATCAATATTTGAAAATGTCACAGCCAAACACAGTCATAATGGCTATTAATCAAGAGTTTTTCACCTGACATGATAATGTAGATAAAACATTGTATTAATTTAAATTTTAATAGAAACAACAAGATACATGTGCACGAGAGTTGGACATGTAGACATGAACAATATCTCAACACTTTAGCATCATTTCACCAAATAATTAGATTTTAGCTCTTGTTTTTAAGAAGTCTCATTTTCAGGGTATTCTTAACAAAGGTTTGTTGAATACAAGAAAATGCCTCTGTTGAAAAAGTCCTGTGTCATCAGTATCAGTATTATTTTTCAACAAAACCCTCAAATTGGTGTTATGTTTTTTTCACAAAAGAACTTACAAACTTTGGGATTTTACCCTTTTCCAAATTGACGTTTATATCTTTTGACTCATATGGAAGCGAATTAAAAAAATCAGCACAGATATCAGCAAAACACTTTGTCAGAATCAAAGACCATAAAAACAAATATAAATAAATAAAAAACATTATTTCCTTATCTTTTTAAACAGAAAACTAGTTGTAAAACGAAAATATAAGGATCTCATGACCTTCACGGGAATTGATGTTTTGTCATTTGCACAAAATGAGTAAACAATTAATGTGTCCATTTGATAAATTTCAATAAATGGCAAGAAAAGAAAACCTCAAAAACACTATCTTTAATTATCATTATTTTTTTTTATATATAAATTTGGTAAAGGTTGCCATTTTAAAAATTAAGTTGGATTCATTTTGAGCTATCACCACAAGGCCTGTATCTTTCCAGACAAGTTTTTCACAAGTTGTAACCTACATTCATATAAATTTATACCCACATATGCAGACTTTCAAAAATGAACATAATTATTGGTAATCACAAGCACATGATGAAGCAATTTAACTCCTTATTCGATTTAATATTAAAAATGGTACTCAAGGGAAATTAGTAAAGGTGTACTGAGGCTTGAACTGAGGGTAAATTCCATCAGAGTATTTCACATTAGATCTGGTTTTTCCTTTTGGACTTTATATAAAAAACCATGTATTTAAGTATTTACAACCCAAAGATTATATATAAAGCTAAACTGTAAAGCATGATAGTTGATTAAACCTTAATGGATTGTAAACTGGATTGTAAACAGAACAGTCATGACAATTAAGTAAATGGGCAATATAGTTTGTTGAAGTCTTTAAACTTATTTATAATTCTTCTAATAATTTTAGTTATTCAAATATAAAGGTTTTATATAATTATTATAAATTAAATAGAAATTGTTGTGTTTTTGCAGTTTGTTTTGCTTTCTTTTGACATAAATACAAATTTGGAATGTTTCAAATTGTTTCCTAGTTTAAGAAAGCCTTGATAGTCTACATTGTAGATTTCACAGAATAATGTTCTTGGAAATAGGGAAGGAAACCAGTATGTTGCCCTTCATCCAGATCCCTCCGCATTAACTATTATGAGAATAATGCATTATACGGTTATTTATAAATACCTCAGACAGTTTCGCTATTCCTATTGGTAGAGAGCGCGTCACATGGGTGTGTATATACCTTTGTTTATGACCAGTAAAAAGTGTTGAAACATGGGCGTGACACGCCTGCTTGCACCTGTTCTTATAAGACAGTTTCTTCATTTCTATTGGTCGAGAACAATAGCCGAGACAGTTGTGCCACATCACGCGATACGCGCGACGCGCTCAGCATTCCCTTATAAGGAGTTTATTACCCGAGGGCGGCAGAGGGCCTTACCATTTCATAGATGGAGGGGTGTTGTGTTGAAAGAAATCATTGAACAATTATAATTTTTGCATTTGTTTTACTTTTTTACCCAAAAGTGTTGATGTTTTTTGACCGAAAAGGTATTTATGAATGGGAATAAAAGTGTGTTGAATCGATTTTCAACTATTGGTTTAAAAACCCAACGAGGCCTGGTTCTTGATAATTTACCTCGACTTCGTCTTGGTAAAATTATCAAGAACCAGGCCTCGTTGGGTTTAAACCACTAGTTGAAAACCTCTTTACCACACATTGATTCCCTTAGTCAAAATGTCTTGCTATAGTTAAGTTTTGTAGAATAGGAGCAAGAAAAATATGTATTTTTGGAACTTATCACGACTTTGTTTCGAATAAACAAACGACCTTTACAGTGTGTTGTTTTTATACAAGTTTGGCCATCAAATAAAAGTTCACCATTTCTGTTGACATTTGAGCTTACATTATTGTAGTGAATTCTTTGATATTCTTTTCGTTATTCTGTGGATCTTAATTTGATATCAATTTCCTTGATTGTGTCATTGTTAACTCAATGTGGAACATTCTAAACTCTGTAAAATATGTTTTTGAGTTTAATCAACAAAGGAGGGTTCAACCTTGGGCAGTGAGGGCTAACACAACATTCTGAACTTTTTAATTAGTGAGTCTGAATTTCTAAACTACTTTTAAGTATCGACTTAAATATGTGTAAAGAGAGAGAAAAAAAGGCAAGGACTGTTTTCAGTTGGTCCAGTAATTGGTGTGCAACATGATATGATGTGCGTATTTTGACTTCCTAAGGTCCCCTAAGGTGATTGAGATAACCCCTACCCCTACCAGCAGGCCTGCAGGGTAGTAGCATGCCTGCAGGCAGGCAGGCAGGCAGGCAGAAGGATATCTTTGGTCAGGGTCTCTTATGGTCAATAATCTTTATATCCCTTATTTGGAACCATCAAATATAAAAAAAAAATTGAGATAAATAATAAGTATAAATTTGCATGTTTACAGATTGGATAGCTGTAAAAGATTTCACTAAAAAGTGCAAATCACTTATGTACATAACACATCTGTGTAGTACACAAAAGCAGTCACATTGTTTCAATGACTTACACACATGTAAATATAGGCTGTTATCTACAATGAATACTACTTTGGATGCTACACATTTAAAGCAAGAAACATTAAATACCAGAGGGCGCATTCAGTCTTTCAGAACACCGGTAGAATAAGAGAATAAATTTCCCTCTGTCATCGGTTGGGGAAATTACCCGAGCAAGCGCATTACTTGTATGCTCCACACAAAATATAAAAAACAGTCAATTATATTACAGTGGTAACTAAATTTGGTTAATTATTTACTTTTAAAGTCTATTGTTTCATGAATGACTTGATTTCACAAAAAGGTGCATGATCAGCTATTGATGTGTTGTAATAGCAGATTTATAAACAAATTTAAAAGGCAAAAAAATTTGTGTGTGTGTGTGTATGTCTTCCAAACAAAAAAGACGTTGATCAAATCGTGGTATTCAAATGGTTGGGTGATTGTAGTAGACCATTAGACTATAAAATTAGTTTTTGTGATAACAAACTAGGTGTTTGATCTCAGGGCTATGTCTGTTGATTCCAGTGAATGGGTTTCCTAATCAATGGTTGATGTCACTAGATGGCGCTGTAACAGACAGTTTGGTGCGAGGACGTCATCAAAATAAGAATTTGCAAAACATGTCCTCAAAAAGTTTTGTATTTTATTCTTAAGCAAGTTGGTAGACACACAAGGCCTGAAGGCCACTTCAAGGTGTGGGATACAATCACTTTTTTTTCCAGGGGCAGTTGCCACCTACTCCTGTGGCTGAAACAGGTTTATCCCCTTTATATATATACATGTATAATATTGCACATTCATCCATCAGAAGCTGCAGAAAGCACTACTCGCAACTTCGCCCTACTTCGATGACCGATTGAGCTCAAATTTTCACAGGTTTGTTATTTTATGCATATATTGAGATACACCAACTGTGAAGGCTAGTCTTTGACAATTACCAATAGTGTCCACTGTCTTTAATGACACCATTGATAAAGTTCAGTCTTGAAGTAACACAATGGTATTTTGGACAATGGACACTGTAACATGTGCTTTTCCACTTGCACAATAAACGACACTCTTTTTACAATAATATCCAAATGCAATGGCAGATTTTGTTCACAATTATGATCTTGCTGATACTACCTCTCAGCAAACAAATCTAAGTGAAATTTGATAACAGAAATTTTGAAATTACAAATAAGTACAACTTTAAACTTGCTGTTGTGAGAAACAGGTCTTAAGATCATACAAACAAATTTCATGAACAGAGTGTCATTTCAAGCACAGGAGCAATGTCTAGATTCTATTTCTTATTGAGATTTCATCAATTATTTAATAATTTCAACAGAAAAATAAAAATCTGTTTGGTTCACAATTTTGAATAATGACAGTTAAGCATAGCCCTTTTATTTTTTTATATTTTTAAACCGCCACACCAATTTGGTTTCATCCATTTTTGTCCATTTTAATTTTTAATGTTATTCTTTTCACAGGGGAAAAATACATGGTATACAACATTTCATTGAGCTGCTTAATCTTACCCCAATTAAATGCCTGGCAAAAACAAGTCAGGAAACCAGTTGCAAATAGTACATTGGTGTTATAATAAGCACACTTTTTGTACTTGATGAAATTGGGTCTATATCACCATTTCATTACTCTTTCTGGTTCAGTGTACTATATAATTATATGGGCAGAATTCTTAACGACTTTTCCACATGGCCTTTATGATTATTTTGTGGTCACACTCTCACAACCTAAGCAATGCAAAAACCCAGCAGTCTAAACAAAATATACACTACACAGTTGTGTACATTTATTTACTGCTCTCCTTTTAGCCAATCCTGACTGTTAATTATTCTCGTCTCAGGAATTCAATAAGGCTATGTTGCTCCTGTCTCATAGTTAATAATCAGTTTTGAGATTTAAAAGTTACATTTTTAAAAATTGTGTATACAACTACAGTTTGTATGTCTCTCATAAATGTTATAGTAGTCAAGGATAAAACCCCAGCCGCAGCTCTAGTACAAACAAAGGTTCACAAAGAACTACGTAACACACATAGTTTAGAGCTGTAGAGATAGTACAATCTGGTTTAGGCCAAGAGAGAAGAATCTGCTGTAAGCTGTTCAGAAACTGTGCCTTTCTCAAGTTATTTTGGTCCTAAACTAATATGTAATCCAGAAAATATGGGACACTAAAACGGCCAGTCAGTTACAACAGTAACTGATCCAATACGTACATATAGCATAATTGCTTTATTGCACATAATATTGCAGGTAGTAGTCACAATAGACTGTGCAAGTCTCGTGCGGATTTGAACTTCCGGGACCATTGTGGTCCCAACCTTATGGAGTTTTACGTTGGAGAGATTTTGTTTCGTCCATTACTTTAGTTTAATGTAGTTTATGACCATAAAAATGACATGTTGTTAAAAATGTAATACTAATTAACATCATATATAAAAGTAAAAAAAAAGTCAACGTAATAACGAAGAAAAACCGATATTTAAACTTGACCTCAGGTCAGGTTACTTGGTAAAAATTTAGAATTTGTGCCCATCTCCGATCACGAAACTTACGCAGACGCTTGTTTTGGTTGCACGGGGTGAAAAGCCTTTTCATTGGTCGTTTAGGCGTCGGCTTCCTCTTTAAACTGCGTCATGCGTTTATCTAACAACCTTGCGACCATCGTGCGTCCGCGTATAAACCAGCTTTGAGTAGTTTCACATTCGAGCGTAGATTTACAAAAGGGGTTTCAAAAAATTTAAGATCAAACAAACATCCTTGTCCCAGAGTTTTACCTTTGTCTATAAATAGACTTTAACCGATAATTGTGTATGTGTTTAAAAAGATAAAACGAATTTAAACAAGCTCTATAGGGTATTTTTGTTGTTCAGATACGGTATTTAGAATAAATTAAAGCAAAGATTTGATTCATAAAAAAATAAATTTCTCGCTCCGGTGCGCGCGAGACTTGCACAGTCTATTATTGTAGAGTGGCACGAGTGCTTGTTTTAGTTGACCCCACTCTGCTCAATGGACCACAAGTTTGCACTTTAAATTAAATACAAATGTTGTTTCATATTACAGTATTTCATGCATAATAAGACAAGTGATCCATAGTTAATGAAAGCCACTTGTTCACACAGACCCCTAAAATATCATTTATAATTTGCATACAATTAATGTTAAGTGGGCAAGAATCTTTATTGAACAAGTACTTTAATGTGTGTTTGTCATTGTTACTACAAACACTGGGTGTTTATGATTTACAATATAACCAGTGATGCCATTATTAGTTTTGAAGGAATGCCACTACATGAGTAATCCTATAAAAGAAAATTATACAAAAATTATTATTAAAGAGGCAGATAACTATGTTAAATGGGCACACGCACATACGTACATTAACATTGCACGCATGTACTGTTCAGAATGGAAAATGCGATATTGAATTGAATGTTGGTTTTTATCTTGTGATCTTTGAAGAAAAGTACACGTCTAACACATAGGTTTAACAAACCAGAAAAAAATGCTTTTAAATAATAAGGGAATAAAAGGGAAGCGACGAGTTCTTCATCGACCATTTAAAACCGGCAGGGTCGTGGTTGTGTGATAAAGGCCTGAGCTGAAGGCAAGGGCCTTAATCCAATGCCACGACCCTGCAAGGTTTTAAACGGCTGATAAGAGTGAGTCAAAACTCTTTTATTCCCGTTCATAAACGCCATTATGGTAAAAAGGCGTAATAATGTAGGAAACGGTGTAAAAACTTTTCTGTCTGAAGTTAAGCTCTGTACATGTGGTACATTTTTATGAGAAAGTTTTTGGATATTTATTTGTGCACGTAGTAATGCGTCCTAGTATCCATGGGCTAAAATGGTGCGGCAAAATTTATCTCTCCTTGAAACAAGATTGTGGACTAACGGGCACTATGCTATCCGAAAACAACCGGGTTATAACCAGCTCTAGCTGGTCAAATCAACCGTTTAAACACCCCCATGTGACGCACTCTCAACCAATAGAAATAGTGAAACTGACTGGGGTATTTATGAATCCCAGTTTAATACAGACCTGTATCGTTTTGTTACACAAATGTGGCATATATAATACTGGACAGGCTGATTGTTTATCACTGCATTCGGCTCAATGCACAATTGAGAACACCAAGATTCCAGCGTACCACTGGCATATTTCATACGGAGAGGTTCTGTGATTCACGGTTAATACCTTGTCATATTTTCTCAAAAGACAACAACAAATTCTGGTTTTAATTATGAAAACCTCTGTTGTCTTTCCTTAGTAAAAGTCAAGGTTTCATTGTGGCAACAATATTTGCAAAGGAAAACAGTTAACCCTTCAAAGTCCTAAAAATTCTTTTCTGAGAGTTGATTTAGTTCTGCTGATCAATTTTCAACACATACTACAGTTGCTAACAAATTTTACAAAAACAATTTACTTCAAACTATATGGGCTTAATTGTACAGAGATAGGCAAAATGTAATTTTAACTTTATCTTAAACACAATGTCCACAGATCTACATTAAATTTAGACAGTTTGAAGATTATGGTGAAAGAAAGCTTCCCTTGAAATTTTACTTACTGAGGTGCTGTAGTTTTTGAGAAATGAGTAAAACAAATAACTTTCGTCTCATCCATTGTCTCATCCATTATGTCCAGGGTATATTTTGTTTTAGCCTGTAAAAACGTATTAACCAGTTACGGTTATGCTATGGTTTTGGTATAATATCATAACGGGTTAATGGGATTTTACATGCTAAAATAATTTCCGTCTTCCTAAGACGCTGCCTAAATGGCTCAGCCCCTTCATATCTCATTGACTTATTGTCAATCAAAGAACCTGTCAGAAATCTGCGTTCCTGTTCCGACACTTCACTCTTTCACATTCAAAGAACTAAACACAGTTGGGGGGATCGTGCCTTTTCTATTGCACCACCATTCATCTTCCTCAGAACATCAGGCAACCTTCATAACAAGCAAATTTCAAAACTTTACTTAAATCTCATCTTTTTTGAAAAGCCTACTGTACGGTGCTATGAGCAAAGACTGTTGGATTAGCGCCTTATAAATTTAACGATTGATTGATTGATTGATAAGACGGAAATTATTTTGTGACAGAACCTCAGTTAGTAATATTTGAAGGGCAGCATTCCACTATCGTTATCTTCAAACCCTGTAAGTTTAATGTAAATTGTGGACATTTTGAAAAAGTACCCGAATCCTTTAAATCAACATTATTTGTTCTTAATATTAGTTAATTATTATTTGAAAATGTCTTTATTGTTTCGAAATTGTTGTTTACATGCTGATACTGTATGGACAATATTGTGTTGACTATAAACATATTTGTCAAGGAGTGAAATCAGGCCTTATTTGTATAATTCATCCTAAAATCACTTCAATATGATTATAGGAGTAGATAATTCACATCTGATTACCTATTCAGACAAAACCTTTCTCTTCAATTTGTCCCATGACCTCATCAATGATATTTGATATTGCCAAGTGTATGTGACAAGTCCCAACATACAAGTACTTGCCTTTTTCTTTGGTCTTTAAGAGGCAGCAATGTGCAGTGAAGTGTGAGGTGCTGAGGATACTGGTCTAAGGCTGTCAGGCTGCAGCGCTGCCATTATCCCTTGTGCATAATTGAACACTGATCAAGTTCCCTCAACCGTAAGCCTTATACACATCAATAAGCAACGGCAATAATTCAACTCGTCATTTCACTCTTCAGGATGGAATTTTCTCCACGTAGATTTGTGATGACTAGGTCCTTGAAATTTGCAACGTGCCGGGAATGAGTTGACTGCGAAAAACTATTAAAATGCAAAACGGTCAGCAAGTAGAAGGGCTTGAACTTGAAAAGTGCATTTAAAAGCCTCTTGTTGGCACACTCTTGATATTATTTAATATTTAAGCGGTAAGTGGCTACTCCACATATCAATTAGGTTTAACACCTAGGGTCGGCATTTGCTAGGAGTATAAAGTATACAGCCTGGTTACATTAGACACAATCTTGACCATGTAGTAATTAAGTGAGGAGACAGGATGGAGCCTGCTCGGCCAGCTTGACACTGTCTTTTCTATCACACATTCTAGGTCTCATTTATGACATCAAAATAGCAAACTCTTTCATCCATTATGTCCAGGGTATATTTTGTTTAAGTCAATTGTTTGCTCTTTGATCAATACCTTGGAACACGCATTAACTGCCGTGTGGCATTTCAAACTGTGGTATATTTCATAATCCCTCAAGTAAAAACAAATTTGCATCATGGGTTTTTATCTTTCTTTTTTCTTCTAAAAAAAAATTGTTTCATTCATCAGAGGCAATCAAGTCAAGAATTCCGAAACAGCAGACCAAAATGAAAGTTTCCAACAGTGTCATTGCTTTTCCTTAAGCAAAGTCGGACAACATGATGTGGCATGTTATAGAGGATGCTGACACTGCAAAGACCATGGAGCCATACATGTAGAACCCATCTTTGTTTCTAAGTTTTCCTGATAAATACATGAACCATAGAGCAAGGACCAGTGCACACACTATGTCCCTATATCCGCATACATGTGTGAAAGTGGACTTCATTGTAGACACTTAAAAGCCCCACTACAGTCAGTCTATTAGATTATCATCATTGCCACTTGAGAGCTATAAGGATCATATGAAGGCCCTGTGGTCAAAGATCACCATTGGACTCACAAGGCCTATGATTGGTGTCCAACCAATCAAAATGAGGTCAGATTGACTTTCCATATTATGGGATTCTAGCTTAAAGGAACACGTTGCCTTGGATCGGTCGAGTTGGTCTTTGAAAAGCATCCTATAATAGATTGTTATAAAATCGATATGGTTAGAAAGATGTTGTTAAAGTAGAATACGATGATCTACACGAAATTGCGTGGTTTTTGTTTTACCTTGTTTTTGTTTTACCTCTCGGCCATTTATGGAAGTCAAAAATTTGACTCCCATAAATGCCCAACTGTGTTAGTTCAACAAACGATTTTAAACGCTTTTTAAAGACCAACTCGTCCGATCCAAGGCAAAGTGTTCCTGTAAGTGCAGGGTTGTACATGTACCTTTCAATGTTGAAAACTTTTAATCCTAAAAGTGCATACATTGTGTTTGTTTTAACACTGCAGTATTTCATTGCTAATATGCTACCCAGGTAACACTATGGTGTCATTACGTATTACTTCTATTATTTCCCATGAAGTAGTGATGAAATTTAACACACAAACACTCAAACAAACAAAGAGAATAAATTACTTTGCCCCTTCGAAGTTCATGAATATTTAATTTTATCATTGCCTGCCAAAAAAAAACACTGCAAATCCCCCAAAAGAACAAGCAAAATCAAGCAGCAAAAAAAAACCCCAAAAACTTGCACAAAACAACATTAGAAGTAGCCATTTATGAAATAAGATCTTTGCTTGCCTGAGTAAAATCACATCAAAGCAGTTTGCAATGGTGTTTATACACGCTAATCAGACAGGAAACTGCGGGCAGGGTCCCTGCAGTGAGACCCAGGTCAAGAACCCATCCAGCACAATCTTGACCCTGTGGGTGAGTTTGTCTTGCAAACTAATCATCAGAGCACTTGGCCACAAGCCCAGCCCAAAGTTCAGTCATACAGCTATAAAGCTGCTGGGAGCTCAATGGTTCAACTGTTACATGTAAATGAATTTCTAGATGCTTATATCCATGATACGCTGTGGTACAACCAGGATT
The DNA here is from genome assembly GCF_902459465.1 of Asterias rubens. Taxonomy (NCBI): domain Eukaryota; kingdom Metazoa; phylum Echinodermata; class Asteroidea; order Forcipulatida; family Asteriidae; genus Asterias; species Asterias rubens. Next base: position 11,474,991 of record NC_047064.1, on the reverse strand, counting down.
TGGTGTTGAAGATAAATGCCAGTAATTCCTGACAAGACATGGATGGACCATAGTCATGAACATCACTTGTCAAAGTAGCAAGGCTTGGCTATGTCAATTCAAACACAAGCTTAAAAAAAAATACTAAATAGGCTACTTATCTATTTTCCACATTACAAAATCTGACACAAGTTTTGCTCTTGCATTGTTGAAACTGAAACAATTAGCATGAAATGTACAGGAACAGTACCTTCAACCCCTAAGTTTGTAATCGGTCAATGCAATCTCTTTATAAAATATTTCCAGCGCAGTATCTCTGAAAAACATTTAAAAAAAATTATTTCAATAAGAAATAAAAAACAATTAAATCATACAATGCACAGCCCAAGGTAAATTAATGTTCACTTGCCTCGTCTTATGCTCCATTTTCAAATCTTACTGGCTAAACACATTCAGTCCATTTTCATGACCTACATGGGCCATTCCACACTAATGGACCAAAGGGATAACTTTGTAAGATAGGCATGTGAGAGCGAGACAAAAGGAACTATTTTGTTACAGTCTTTTCCTTTACATTTTAAATATGTTTTACATATCTAGGAATTACAAGGTCATTTAAAATGTGCTGCGTATGTAACAAAAGACAGACATATGGCCTGGAAAGTACAGAAAAAATGTGAAAACAATTACAAAATATTGTGTTAGTAACTTTTCTGACTCTTAAAGATTGTAAGCAATAAAATTGAGATGTTGCTGTGGGTATTAGGGCAATAAAAACGGGGGAAAAGTCACGTACAAACACTGGACAGACAATTTGTGACAAAATTCTGTCTTTCTTTGTACGTAACCATTTGTTTTAAAAACTTAAATTTCTTAAATAGCAGGGAAGAAAATTTCTTAATTTTGGCTGGTAACTATCCCTAAGGGTCTGTAGAACTGGTATCTGAACAACATTGGGCAATACATTTATTTTAGACAACATACTTCATTTTGTTACTACTATCAAACATTCCCCTCCCATGTCACACTTTTGTGTCCATTAGTGTGGAATTGCCCACATGTTTAGTCCATTTCCACACATTATAATTACACATTTTATAAATGGCATGTCATATACATGTAGGCCTACACAGTAATTATGTAGATTCTCTTCATACAATTGTTTGTCGATTTAACCAGGCTCTCTACCTGCCTGTTCTCATCCAGCATTCTAGCTACCCCCACCCCCCCCCCAACACCAAATGCCAAGATGGGGAACAAAGGGCCATTACATGCTTTATGGTTATAAACTGCCTCCATTCCATGGTCTGGCCTGTTTTAATAATTATAGGAATAACAATTTATACCCTCAGCTTACCCAAGTTTGTGTTTACATCCATTTATTTGTAGCACCTTACAAAAAAGTGCCTTTTAGCCTTCTAAGGGGAAAAATGAAAAAATTAATTGAAAATCATAATTTGTACGAACATGTGTTTGCTATCCCTAACAAAACTAAAAACACTGCCTGAACAAAAGCAAAACACTGTCTCAATAATAACAAGTAAGAAATATAACCAAAAATATTCAACATCAAAACAATGAAACAAAATAACCACAAACGCCGATATAAATAAGGTTTAAAATGCTGGCAAAATGCACACGAGACTGTCAAAATTTTATCATGGAAAACATATCAAAGTACAGATTCAGGGTTCAAGTCAATTTGTTTTTCATTTCTCTGCCCAATATTATCTAATAACCAGTTCCTATCAAAAATTGATCTACCAACCTGAAATAATAGCAACAATGCTGAATTGCAGACAAGAAAAACAGTGAATTGGCACTTCAGTCTTCTAAGGCAATTTGTTCTGCAATTTTGCTCTGAAACATTATCTAATATCTTGTCTATCAGGAATTAACTCTGCCAAGGGACTTGGCCTTTCATTATCCTATCCCATCAAAGCAAGTTTGGGCCCGGGAAATCGTAAAACCAACACTTGATCAGCCATTTATGTTTTCTCAAGAGAGCATTGCCTCAAGGCAATAGATTTTGTACACTGCCAGCTCAATATTGCTATCACATTCATTCCATCAAAATCCATTAACTTTTTCTATCAAACAAAACAGCTAAATCTAAATCAGAGGCAAAATGTAATTTGCCACAAGGCAAAATTAATTTATAACAGATTATAATTTAGCTACTTGTAAGTTGAATTCATATACAAAACAATTTATTAGACTGAGCAAGTCTAACTCTGTATACAAATATTTCCATTTCGAAATGTTGATAACAATTTTGGATTTAACTGTAGCTACAATTTAGTACACTGCCTTACACAAACTGAGTTGTCTGTAGTCAAGCTAGTCTATGGTTGGTGTAGAGGTGATTCAGAAACCCGTACAAAGCATTCTTGCATGAGATCTCATGAGTGGCAAAACCCCCCAGGGTCCAGATGTTAAAATGCAGTGACAGTGGAGAGACAGTGCGCTGGGCTTAATGTCCACTTTTATCAGGTAAAATGAAAATTTGGGTAAAAGCCCTCTAGCCTCTGAAGCGGGTTGAAATAGGAAGAGGAAGACGATCTATGCTGAAGCGTGCCAACAAAAAATTCAGCCCATAATTAAAACTGGAAAAGTGTCCATTTGATATTTCTGTAGGAGGATAGCCCTGAAGCCATGGAGATCTAGGAACACAAAGAATTTCTTGGGGGGCACAAGTCACCAAAATAACCTGGGTAATGCCTGCAGAGAGCACTTTCTAAAACAATTACGAGAGCTTCTCAATAGACTAGGTGTCTTACTGCTTCTCTTCTTCTCATAAACAACACCTTGACATGCCCAAGGAGCTTAACTGTTCTTTTACTCTTAAAAAGCACCACTTAAAGGTATGGGAGTCAAAATGTATCAACATGTTGTGTTGGAACAAAATGGAAAAATAACTCAAAAACAAGAATTTAGTATTTGCTACATTACAGGAAGTTAAATTTCATTGTTCGCTTTGGACGGCAAAATAATACAAGAAACTCTTATAAATGCAATACACAGAATTGGTCTTTAAACTGACATTGAAGTTTCTGTGTGTGTTGGCATTGTGTGACACTAGCGGATTGCATGCACACAGGCAACTGTTTCACAGAGTCCTTGGGATCATGGTTCTGTTCTGCCCAGGGCAGAAGGCACAGCAAACAATACATGGATAAACTTTTTGAATGAATTTGTGCCTACTGCACATTACCAATTGAAGTGCTGGCCCTTAGGGACCTGGGACTTTGGAAGAAGCCGTGAAATAGGTAGGATGTGCAAAAAAAATGTGCCCCAAAAACCCAAAATCGACAGCTCTCCATTACTTGTAACCAAGTAAACAAAATTATGCTCACAATTATTTTGAGTAATTACCAGTAGTGTCCACTGCCTCAAATCGCCAGATACTGTAAATAGAAAGACAATGCCTTTTCATTGCATTGTATGGTTGTTGAGGCATCAGCACCCTTCATCAACTGCATCACACATCAATTTGTCCGACTGTGTGACCTCTGGAATAAGCTTGATGAAATAAGCTTCCTCGTTCAAGAGTTTTAATATTTTGTTTCAATATTAATTAACACATTAGGCCTATTTGTGTACATTAAGCTAAAACCAATAAGATAAAACTTGTAAGAAGTACTTGTTTTCTCCTTTAGATTTTGCAATCAAAATGTTCTTCATTTATCGTATTTCTCGTTACGTCTTGTAAGACTTGCATAGTCTATTGGCCTAAGTAAGGTAAAAGTCCACTAGGTTCTAGATTATACTCTTAATTTTGTCTCCTTCAAAATTGTTCTAAAATGGTTCTTGATTATTCTGGCCACCTTTAGCTGGGCATATTGACAGTTAGATCCTATTTGACCAAAACTGTCCAAAATCCTTCCAAGACTGTTCAATGGATGGCCACACAGCTGCTGGCTAAGGAACCATCCACTTTTCAAAATTGTGGGTGGGTGGGTCCTGAAAATAGGAAATCACTTTTCAAATTAAATAAAACTTTCTGTACAGTTCTTTTGTTTGGAATAATGCTCAATCTAACAAGTTTTATACCATCGAAAGGCCCATTTTGAGGGCTCTCTTCTCAGACTCATTTCATTGATGTGAGCGGGACCAGCAAAAAGTTGTTTTGATACAGGTAGCTGACCTTCATGCCTGATGGGGAACAGCGTGGACTTTACATCTTCTGTTTTATCTTTTTTTTTAAAGTTTCAAGCTGGAAGCCAGGGAAAGCCATTTAAAACTTAACCTTTATTCTTCAGTGTATAGGGTATGTTAAATAGTCAGTCAATATTTAAAATCAAAATGTAGGGTGTGTAGGTCTTTTCAAAACAATTTGGAACAATATATCAGTATTTTTAAGCATTGATCCTCTGAATGCCCCCATATGAGGCACTGCTTACCAATCACCAAACATTATTTACCAATGCAGAAAAAGTTAAGCAATCAAATCAGTTACAAGGTAAACGTATGCAGTTGTTCAAGAGAGGAAGGGAATTATGGTACACTGTACTTTGACAGACCATGGATTCTCTGCAAAGGTCAAGGTACTTTGGCTTCATCTATGGACACATTCTTATTCCAGAGAAGTCTTGTGATACATGTACTTTGTACAAACAGGTCCTACATGATATGTAGTTAATATTCATTGACAGCATAAAATATTACAGTTCAAGTGTAACTCAAAACTGATGGTGTACATTGTACAGTGTAATCTGTATCAAATACATGAAGCAAAGATTTCAACAAGGAAGTTATTTAAAGATAGCACAATGAATTGTGTGTCACCAGCATAGTATACCTGTTGGCCTAAGAACAATTAGGCTAATAAATGGTTTTAAACGAAAACAATTGGAAGATGTAAAACACCCTAATACATTGTAAATGTATAGAAATTATGAAATTGTGAGAGATGTCTAAAAGCAGATCGTATGATTGTTGGCTGAGAGATTTAGTTTGTAACACTTTTCATCATCATTTTTATTTAAAAAAATTCCTGTCTGACACCTTTTTTTTAGCTACTAAAAAATATGTAAACCAACTACTAAGATTGTAACGGCCTGGCCTGTAGTGCTAAATAATTTGTTCACTGTGATTTTCCCGATGGACTGTCAGAAAAGCTTCAAGGCATGTCTTTGTATTTAAGCCACCTATCCATCATGTTATATTAAAAAATGAAAATGAAAATCCTGAACATGTCTAGCATGTCCAGTGCTTACATGACAGTAGCGCTTTATGACATGTACCAGTGAATCACTAAGCATAAGAACACGCTCATCAGCACCATTCAATAAACTTGTAATTATTTACAATAATGGCTTGTTATTTTTATTTCACTCTTCTTTCTTTATTGAATTGTTATGCCTCAAAAAGACAGTGGACACTATTGGTAATTGTCAAAGACTAGTCTTCACAGTTGGTGTATTTCAACACGTGCATAAAAAAAACCCTGTGAAAATTTGAGCTCAATCGGTCGTCGAAGTTGCGAGATAATAATGAAAGAAAAAACACCCTTGTCACACAAAGTTGTGTGCTTTCTGATGCTTGATTTCGAGAACTCAAATTCTAAACTTGAGGATTCGTAATCAAATTCGATGAAAAATACTTCTTTCTTGCACAATCTTGCACCCTTTTAATGATGAAAACAATACAAATTTGTACTGTCATAATTCACAAACCCTCAAGTGTAAATGAAGCAAAGCAAGCAGGAATAGTGCTTTCAGAAGAGAACAATAGACAATTCTATATTGCAATTACTTACACATAAAACAATAGACAATTCTATATTGCAATTACTTACACATAAAACAATAGACAATTCTATATTGCAATTACTTACACATAAAACAAATATGTACTATCATGTTAAATCTAATGATTCTCAATCCTGCCTACATCTAGATGCAACAAAAGCAGTTACTCCTGAGATAAGGGAGCGATCAACCTCACTCTGCATTAAGAACATATGGATTTTGTTCATGCATGTGGGAAACAAAAGCTAGGCCTTGACCCTGTGCTTATTGATTATACATTGCTTGGATAGCAAATAGTCTATCAAAGTGAGGCTAGAGATCATAGCCATATTCTATTCAATATGGTCATACACATGATGTGGAATTGTACAGTAGGATTACAAACCATTCATTTATTTGTTTTAACAAGGAATGGCTTTTTGTTGTGCCTTTGTTTCCAAAGAGAAAGCTTTGAATAGTGACACAATGTTGATTCAACACCATTTCAAACTTACTAAAGGTGAAGGGGGGAGTTGCCAGCAATAGTGCGGATACAGTGTACCTACCATTGAGGGCTAGGTGATTTCACGCATGTGCACATGTCATAAAATGTTTTGTGAAATTTCATAACTGTGACAGAAATATAAACAAATAAATGTGTATTGGTGTAAAATACACAATTATAAGCATTTAACAATGAACCATTTAATCAGAATAACAATATAGAAAAAATGAAAAACATATATTTGACGACAAACTAGCATAAATCATAATTCATTTACATACAAACATACATTATACAATAAATTTCTCCTCTTTAACAAAAGAAGTTTTACATTGTAAATGTACTTCTTCAGAGAATAACTAAAATCTGTTTCTAACAGTAGCCTCTAAGAACAGTGCGGCATTAAATTTCTGACATACAAATAATGTACATTATTTACAAATTACATTACAATGATTATGAACAGTTCCTTGCTTGCACACTAGTGCAGTTATCCTTTTTTATAATGTATATCAATATAAAGCAGAGAATGACAACATACTGTGGTATGCAGCAAATCATCAATACCATCTAGTATATTAAAGACATTGGACACCTTTGGTAATGTCAAAAACAAGTCTTCTCACTTGGTGTATCTCAAGTTGCATAATATGCACAAAATATCAAACCTTTGAAAATTTGAACTCAACTGGTAGTTGAAGCTGCAAGATCATAATGGAAAAAAAACACCCCTGTCACAGTGTGTTTTTAGATGCTTGATTTCGGGACCCCAAAATCTAATTCTAAGGTCTCAAAATCAAATTCACTATTTAAGTGGAAAATTACTTCATTCTCGGAAACTACGTAATACTTCAGAGGGAGCCGTTTCTCACAATGTTTTTTTTTATAATCCATTGCATGTTACCCAGTAAGTTTTTATACTAACAATTATTTGTAATAAGTAATGGAGTAATTACCAATTGTGTCCAGTGCCTTTAAGCACCTAAGGAAATTATACCATTTCTCATTATGTATCAATTATTCCTGAACAAGCTTTGCAAGTATCATAATAATGAGCCAAGTAATGATTTGTGTTGGCAACTCTTGATTCTAATGCATCATGCAACTTTATTTATTTTTTTATTATTTTTTTTAATTTTTTTTTTTTTGGGGGGCCACATCATTAATGAATTTTGTACAATAAACAATGAAAACGCTTTTGTAGTTCTAACTATTATACATGATATCTTTTAGTTGTATCGTGTTTATTCACCTGCTATGCCAGGAGTGGTATGTCCTTGGTGGACCATACTAGTAAAAACTGCAAACTCAGAAAAGTTCACACTGACTTTGTTTAAAGATATGTTTCAGACAGAAGTTGTAAGTTTAGTACTGTACATGTATGTATGTTGCACAATTTTTTACTTTTTGTCAGGTGTTTCCAGCAGAGTCAGTGGTTGGAACAACAAAAAGCAACATAAAACATGCCCGATAAAGGTTTTCAATTGAAAACTGTCTTTGAATTCTTATTTACAGAACCTTTGAATCATATATTGTGTTAATTTTTATTTCTAATCATTTTGATTTATAAACAAAAATGATTATCACTGGATGCACTGCAAAATGTTGAAAGCAAGTTTTCCTGGTAAAAGTTGGTTAGTGGTTCCAGGATGTCTCAAACATTTATTTGTCAGTATACAACATTTTTATTAATTTTAAAGGAACACATTGCCTTGGATCAGACGAGTTGGTCTAAGCGTTAGTGACCGTTTGTTATAAAATGCATTAGTTAGAAAGAGGTTTTAAAAGTAGAATACAATGATCTACACAAATATGCCTCGAAATTGCATGGTTTTCCTTTTACTTCGTCGACTAAAACGGTCGGCCATTTATGGAAGTCAAATTTTGACTCCCATATATTCTACTTTTACATCTTATTAACTATATGCATTTATAACAAACGGTTACAAAGACCAACTCGATCGATCCAAGGCAACGTGTTCCTTTAAACCACAAAATAAAAAGCATAATGTGAGAGCATTTTAAACAAATTTTTGAATTGGGTTTTTGGGTTGCATTCAAAAGGGCTTCAGTGCATTTTGGCCTCCTGACAGGCCCCCCCCCCCCCCAAATGATTTCCTCAATTTCAAGATGTCTTATAAATAAATAAAAATTATACTAATGAATTTTTCTTTCTTTCTGGTTTCCTTTTTTAATTCAAGTCATGTAAATTGGTAAATTGAATATAGTAACAATACTAAGGTGGCTTCTGCGCGCCTGTCACTCAGGGACACTCAAGGCACTTTAACATTCAACATTTTCAAGGTATGTGGGACTACATGTACGTTTGAATTATAAGACCTAATCCCCTTTTATACAGCACCATGTAATGGTTTACATGGTGCTGTGGGGCAATATGCTGCCAATCAAACCAGGAACACTGGGAGAACCCCTTCTCTTTTCGATAACTGCACTGAGTTCTTTTTACGTTCGTTACACAACAGACGGGACCAACGGTTTTATGTCCCAGAGCAGCATCATGGTTAAGTGTCTTGCTTAAGGACACAAGTGTCACAACTGGGACTCAAATCCACACTCTGCTGATCTGAAACACCAGCGGTTGAATTGACTCAAATCCACACTCTGCTGATCTGAAACACCAGCGGTTGAATTGACTCAAATCCACACTCTGCTGATCTGAAACACCAGCGGTTGAATTGACTCAAATCCACACTCTGCTGATCTGAAACACCAGCGGTTGAATTGACTCAAATCCACACTCTGCTGATCTGAAACACCAGCGGTTGAATTGACTCAAATCCACACTCTGCTGATCTGAAACACCAGCGGTTGAATTGACTCAAATCCATACTCTGCTGATCTGAAACACCAGCGGTTGAATTGACTCAATTCCACACTCTGCTGATCTGAAACACCAGCGGTTGAATTGACTCAAATCCACACTCTGCTGATCTGAAACACCAGCGGTTGAATTGACTCAAATCCACACTCTGCTGATCTGAAACACCAGCGGTTGAATTGACTCAAATCCACACTCTGCTGATCTGAAACACCAGCGGTTGAATTGACTCAAATCCACACTCTGCTGATCTGAAACACCAGCGGTTGAATTGACTCAAATCCACACTCTGCTGATCTGAAACACCAGCGGTTGAATTGACTCAAATCCACACTCTGCTGATCTGAAACACCAGCGGTTGAATTCGGTGCTCTTTACCCCTAGGCCATGACAATTTCTTAGTTGATTTATTTTGATCATTTAACTAACCTCCCAGTGTATGATGCACATTGTAATAGACACTACTGGTACTGAGTGAGGCTACGTTGATATGAAGACGGTGACCCTTGCTCACTGAGGCGGGGTAAAAATGGGTCATGTATATGTGCCTATGTCACTCTCAAATACACTGCAGACAACAAAGGAAACAAAGAAGCTCATTTGCATACAGCTGCCAACAAGCCCAAAATATCCAGACGATGACATCAAACTAAAGAATAATTGAACAAAATGGGGATCAATGTCTTGCCTTTTATGTCACTATTAGTTGAACATATTTATTTGCTGTAATACCTCTGTCAGCCTGTATGTAAGTTTGACAGTAAAACAATGTGTACAAAATGTCATTTTCTATCATGCTCTATTCAATTCTAACTATGGAAATATAAACACAGATCTTTTTCAACAGAATGGACCAACAGCTTCATAAGAGTGACATCATGAAAACAAAATATTAAAATGCTTTCCACATTGGGATGATGTTAGAATAAAACTGAGGTTTAAAACAAACAGATTTAAGCAATTGACGGAACAGTGGTTGCTGGTTGTATTGTGAGGATAGTGCAGACATCATACTATTTACATGTTAAAGGCACTGGACACCTTTGGTAATTGTCAAAGACTAGTCTTCTAACTTGGTGTATCTCAACAGATGCACAAAATAACCAACCTGTGAAAATTTGAACTCAATTGGTTGTCGAAGTTGCAAGAAAACAATGGAAGAAAAAACACCTTTGTCACACAAAGTTGTGTGCATTCAGATGCTTGAGACCTCAATTAATCAAATTTTTGAGGTCTCAAAATCAAATTCAAATATTTTAGTGCAAAATTACTTTTTACTTGAAAACTACATTTTTCATAATATTTCAATGAAAATGTTAACAATTATAAATAAATTGATGCCGATCAGAGTTTGTTATTTTCGGTCCTACTACTTGCGCCAGCAACTCGTAGTCAACTCGCTTGTGCCGTCTACTCGCCGTCAACCCGACCACTACACAGATGGCAGGTATGAACTAGTCTTCACCCAAGATGTCAGCGATCAATTAAAGGAGCGATTTTATAAAATGCATATATGGGTAGAAAGACGTTGTAAAAGTAGAATACAATGATCAACACAATCATGCCTCGAAATTGCACGGTTTTCCTTTTACCTCGTCGACTAACACAGTCGGCCATTTATGGGAGTCAAAATTTTGACTCCCATAAATGGCCGACCGTGTTAGTTCGCACAGTAAAAATGGGTGAAATAAGTATGTAGCTATGTAGAGTAATATCTAAAGTTACAGGATAAAATTTAAAAAATGAGATATAGTCTCCTATAATGCTAATTATGAAGTGATTTTAACGAGAAACAAGCGCTTAGAGTGCGACAGGACGGAATGACTCATTAAAACTATAATAACTTAATTAACAGATTTATCAGTTTTTTTATTTTTGTATTTAGACTAGCCGGTCATGGAGCATATGTATCTAAACCAAATACTTCAAATAATTGACAAGTGGGTTTGACTCTTTAAGCATATTTGCTTTCAACTAATTCCTCCAATTAACTTAATGAGGCAATCCGTAGTGTTCATAACAGGACAAAACAAGTGCGACAGGACGGAAATAGGTGCGACAGGATGGAAAACAAGTGCGACAGGACAGAATTATTTAGTCAGTTTCCCATTGTATGTTTTGTTTTTATATGGTTATTTATACACTGGCTTAAAAGAGATTAAAAACATTTAATTAGACCCATTTTTATAATGGTTATAGTTTATTAAAACCATGTGAACGAAATTCCGTCCTGTCACATTTCCGTCCTGTCGCATGTATATCATAATTAATCCTCCAGTATTGAAAGAAAGAAACATGCAAAAATGATTCTTTTTCTGTAGATTAGAGTATATGAGGGTATACTTGATTACAAAATAAAAAAGTGTATTTAGTTGCTATAAATTTGATAAAAATCTAAAAGCTACTTGAATGTTTCAAACACATGTTTCTATCGATCCGTCCTGTTGAGCGAATAAATTTGTGTTACTATGGCAACAAACTAAATACTATTCAATTTTTTGGGGGAGCTTGCTTGGGTCAGTTGGTTCCTTGTTTACACACCATAAATTAATTTCTGCTTTTATAGTTATATTATTAAATACACTGAAAATACTACATCATATTCCGTCCTGTCACACAAACGATACTTTTGACTTTGGCCCAAAACTCAATTTTTTTAAACTGAAATGTAACCTCGATCTTATGAAAATTCTCCTTTAGCTAATGCTTTACAGTTTTTTGCCTCTTTTGTGGATTTTAAATGTATTATTGGAGGAGCTGACGGCTAGTTGATGGCACCAAGTGAGTTAAGGGCTAGTTGACGGCAAGGTAGGACCCCACTTTCGCCAACCCCCTCTCTTTGTGCACTCGTGACTGCGATTTATTTTCCGGGCGGTTTATCATCCTATGAAAGACTTAGCACACTTTAGAAAAGTTGCACTGAATCACCCCAATTTGACTGTTTCGTCCAATCAAAACTCAAACATGAAGTGACAAATTATCTCTTGGGCTCACTTCAAATGAGGTCTAGCATCATGAATTAACATTTGGATATTTTCCTTGGCATTAATGTTCAACCTCTATTCCTTCCAATTATTAAGAGTAAATGATTTTTAAAAGTGCCCTCTCGTGACATCTTTTGTATTTTTTTCATAAACAATTGTTGCAAGCTCAAATAGTTTAAAACAAAGCATACATTTATTACAAATTAGCAATGATTGTATTGGTTTTCAAATGACACTTGATGATAATTCATATCTTGAGAACCACAGATGTAGGCCTATTATTTAAATATTTGCATTGCCTGGAAACATGTGATGTGTGTAAGATCCATTTCATAGTGACCTGGTTTGACCTCCATTTCCTGTCCAAACCAGATGTTCAAATAAAATATACTCTGTATAAATTATAAAACCGTGGCACTTGGATATTACTGTGGCATTGCTTATTGAAATGGAGGCAACATTAGAGTCTCTCTCAACATGGATCCCTTAAAAAGGGTTTGCAAAAAGAGAGAAAAGAAATTGAAATTATGAAGCCAAAAGCTAACGATTTTGTGACATCATATGTAGCACATACATGTAGCTTCATCAGAACATTTAATCTAAATATTGGGCTTTTCATTGGATCCAATGAGTCATAGTGATTTAAAGTGATCTTAGACTGAGACACACAACATGTTCCTGTTTTAAATAAGGGAATCAATGTGTGATGAAGAGGTTTTTTAAAGTAGAGGTTTAAACCCGCACAGGCCTGGTTCTTGATAATTTTACCAAGAACCAGGCCTCGGCGGGTTTAAACCAATAGTTTTAAACTAATTCAACACACTTTGATTCCAATTCAATACCTTTACCTTCATAATGTTTTTAACAACCTGTAAATTTGAGAACGAAATTCTGCTAGCTTTGCCCATGGCTATTACATAGTAGGCTAACAACTGTATTTAATCACTTTTGGCTGTGGTTATATCATCCGTTTAAACACCCCCACGTGATGTCCTTTCAACCAATCAAAATGAGGAAACTGTCCCAGGTATTTATGAATAATGGATCATATCCTCTTCCAGTATCCTCTTCCAGTAACTAATGTATATTTACAGTGTTTTGTTTTATTTTATTCGGTATTGTTTACATCGATTTGTTTTTATTTTTGTTTATATTTTTATTTGATTTTAAATTTATTTCCCTTGTCTTTTATTGTTTATTCTATTTTATAATTTAATGTAGGCTTTTGCTTTTAAAATATATTTTAAATATATTTTCACAGTCGTTTATGGTGGTCTGTTTCTGATCACTATTTTATTTTATTTAATCCTCAATGTATGCTTTAATTTTCTTTCCTAAGATGATTCTATTTTAATGGTTAACTTTGTACATATCAGATTGTTTTTATATAGGCTATATGAATATTTCTAATTGTTTTTTATCCTTTCCTGTAATTGGTGACTCGTCCGCTGTTGGTTTGGTCAATAAAATATAAATATAAATATAAAATATAAAAATTAGCATTTCAAGCAATTTCTGAAAATACATTTATTATTACAATATTATGTAGAAAAGTAAACACTACAAAAGAGTCAATCACTCTTGCAGTGGGTTAGCAGTCTGGTGCTAATATTTTAACAGTATTTTTGTAGATTAGTATACATGTACATTGTACGTTAAATGAATTACAACAACACACACACATGTTGTGTGAAAAGGTGGTTTGAAAAGACATAAATGTACATGCATACAAATTGTTGAAGATCATTTATTACCAGGCCCAACCAACATTATGCAAGTTGAAAAACATTAATGCGGTTTGGTAGTGAGTTACACTCTTACAGTGTTATTTATCTGAGTGCAATAAATCAATTTAAGTGTTTGAATTGTGTCTTTAATACATTTTTTAAAAGAGAATAAAAAGCTTGTAAATGTGATCCTGTCATATTCAAAGGTGGTGCATGTTGTGTTAGTTTAAACATGATATTTAATTGCTGTTATAAAAGCATACAGTTGTTGAAATTTAACACAACACTTTGCCCTCGCATCTTCTTGACCATCAATGGATGCAGTCCGTGCACTGTAGAACTACGTATTGTTGCAGGCAAGACAGAATGCATGAAACGGCATACATCCAGCTGGTAAATTGGCTCAGTAAAACCATGGTAAAACTGCTCTGCAGCTGGGCAAACAAAAACATGGCTTCTTCACCCAGGAGCCAGGCTAGCCTTGTAGTCAGGCAGTGATAGAGTAATATATCACACACTGTACATGTACATGTAGACCTCTATGTTAATGTAGCCTAAAGTGTACAATAACCACAATAATTAGGCAAGCCTCCACAAATTATCAGCTTTCTGGGTTGTGCAATATGGAATGATACAGGTAATAAATGTACATATTATTTGCATAACTGATATGACAAAAAAGGCTAATTGTTGAAATGCAAAACAAGAGTTGTGATTCGATAAAATAATCCTTGCTCAGTATTTATTAAATAACAAAATAAATGAACAATCTGACCCTGACACTGTACAACACAAAATATGGGTTTAAATGTAACCTTAAATTTGTGTTTTTATCCAAAAGGAACATTACACGTATATTTATAAAAAGCTCCACATTATTACTCCAAATAGCACAATTTACATAACTGTAATTAACAACTTAGGGATCACCAGCTAAATTATAAACAAAAGACGTTTTCAAATTAAAACTTTGAAACTTAAAACTGCAATTTGATACTGTCTTTTAGAGACCATAAATAAATGTGTTTTTTGTTCCTAGATTTTGTTCTCATTAAAAGTATATTGGAAGTACAGCATTCTATTCCGATAAGAATAATTAGCCTCTTATCTGTGATATTAGTAACATATAAAACTGACCTTTTTACTGTCTGAAACAAAGGTATAAATAACGTTTCCTATGTTTACCTAAATATGATCAGAAACATTTCCAGAATGATAAACAAATGCATTTAGATAGAATGTGAAAAAAATATTATATAAAATAATAATTAAAGCCATTGGACACTTTCAGTACAGGAAAAAAATTAAAAGTTCACAGATTTACAAATAACTTACAGGGTTTACAGAAGGTAATGGTGAAAGACTTCTCTTGAAATATTGTTCCATGAAATGCTTTACTTTTTGAGGAATTATTAAAACAATTATAAGTTCTCGACAAAAAGAATTACGGATTTATTTTAAACACATGTCATGACACGGCGAATAGTGCAGAAACAAGGGTGGGTTTTCACGTTATTTTCCCCCTACTCTGATGACCGATTGAGCCTAAAATTTTACAGGTTTGTTAAAAATATGAGTTGTGATACACGAAGTGTGGGCCTTGGACAATACTGTTTACCGAAAGTGTCCAATGACTTTAAGTACGCTTCATTTTTAGGTAAAAATTGAAAAACCTATACTGATTACATGCTAGCATTTCACTTCATTGGTGGCAACAATCTTTATCCTCAGAACCAATTTGTTATTTCTTTTGTTGATGAATTTCTTTTAATATGACTTGGTACAAAACATAGGTATTTATTGACGGTGCTGGTTTCCTTTATACGTTGGATACCAGATTATTTTAGAAGTTGGTTTGCGACTCCGTCCCCAGGAGAGCAACTCACATCAACCAGATTTCCTGACATTTTGTGTATGTTTCCTGCGTGACCAAATTTGTAAATTTAAGTATTTGGCTCCTACCCTTGAAAGCAGTATACTAAATGACACAAAAACAAACCATATGTAAATTGTTATCATACATGAACCCTACAATTCAGTCTGAGGAAGCTACATGATACACCAGTGAACACTGACTGGGTCAGTTCATAAGAGAACACAGTGTCATGTAGGCCTTACATGTGCAAACATTTAAAAATCAACTATCACAGAAGAATGAATATATCTTAATTCTGTTTCCAAGAAATCTTTTGCCCAAAGTAACTTGCATGAAAGTTCCATCTTTCTGTCAACGGTATTTCATCATGTATCAGCTTTTCCTCATTATCATGTAGTTTTTCTAACACTAACAGTGTAAAACACTCCATGTTTTAAAATTGATTGAGAACATAGATTGTAAGAAGAAAATTACTGTACTGCTTTTATTATTCATTGCATGCCAGGCAGATTAATAAAAACACACTCCAAGAGAAACATCTCGCTAATAAATCTTTCATAGAATGGTTTCTACAAGAATCAATCAAATGAGACAATTTAAGCTTTCTGGAGAAGGCTGACTTGTCCTCTTCAGTTGTACGTGTACATGTACATGAACATTTAACGTGACCTTTCAATGGAAAACATTGTTTGCACTAAAATAGTAGTAAAATAATTATTTTAACAAGTTTATTAATCTAAATTGCAGTGAACACAAATGTTTAAAGGGAAGGTACACGTTTGATAATTACCAGAAACAAATATTAACTTAAAACGGACGTGGTAACAAGCATTGGAGAGCTGTTGATAATATCAAACATTGTGGGAAACGACTCCCTTTGAAGTATTGTAGTTTTTGAGAAAGAGGTAATTTCTCACTTAAATAATAAAAAGACTTCTGGCTAGAAGTTTTTTATTCTTATCTGAAAGTACACAAATTCGTCCAACAAGGGTGCTTTTTCTTTTATAATTTTCTCGCAACTTCAATGACCAATTGAGCCCAAATTTTCACAGGCTTGTTATTTTATGGTTATGATGGGATACACCAAGTGAGAAGACTGGTCTTTGGCAATTACCAGACGTGTACCATTCATTTGGACTATATGAAATGATGAAGTTTTAATGAGACAGAGCCAAAGATGAGCAACTTTGCCTTGAATGACAAGAGTGAATGCCACAAAGCCAAATCACAAACGGAAATGGCAAGATTTGACAGAACTAGTATAGCCTCAAGGTAGAGTCATTGACATCACTCTGACCTCCTACTTGGATTGACACTGTGCACTGACATCATCAGCAAATATGTCTCCTGTCCACATCATCAAAAGAACTCTTGAAAACACTTGCAACCTTCACCATCATTTTATAATGAATTAGCATAACAATGAAGACCTGAGTAAGGAAAAGTACAAGCTGACACCTTCAAGTATGCTTTGTCATTGCTAAAGGTTTAATCCTACTGCTTGCAATTGGTTTTGCAGTCAGTAGCCTAGTATATAGTGCAGCTCATCATCAGCCAAATAGAAAGAGGAAACAATAGTAGCCAGGAAACAAGCTTGTTGAATGGTTGAAGACAGACTGCATGGTCTACTTGATAGGGCTATAATGAGATTCACTTCCTTCCTCACCAGCTGAAGCGGGCTACCTTGGAGTGCAATAATGCTCTCATCAAAGCAAAATGTACCAGAGATCTCCCTATGCAAGCTAGCTAATTGGGCTGATACGCCCAAATCACCTCTGATAAGCGCGAACAGCGTCTGATACGCTGCTGCTGATAAGAAAAAGTAATGGGGGGGGGGGGGGGGGGGGAGACTTCAAATCAAACTCACAAAAAGCATAAAGAAACCATTAATACCCTAGATTGAACATAAGGGCTTTCAACTTAAAAAAACAAAAAACATAGAAAAACACCAAAACACAATTTTTTTTCAGAGGACCTCAGTGTGCTTTGGCTAAACTTTGGTCCAGAGTGCCCCCAAATTTGAAAAATCCTAGGGGGGGGGGGGGGGGGGGGAGTGAGGCACCCAGTATTGTCATCTTCATATGGTACAATCAGACGAGGAGTAAAACTAACCCTAAATCCAAAAGTGCTAAAATAACCCTCTGTTGGAATGCAATAATCCATTCCTGAAGGGTCAATTTGACCAACGAAAGTGGGCTAAGTTAGTCTCCCAAAAATGTTGGATTAGCACAACTTAGCCCAGGTTTGACGACCAACCCCTGCTACGATGCACAATAAACCATCCTTGGAATGCAACTGACCTGCAACTTTTGGTATTTTTGACTCCACATGACCGCGACAGAAAATGTGACATAAGCTATGTGTATGGATCACTACATAGTATACAATTATCAACCAATTCTCAGTCTCTTGGGTCTCTCTAGCACTGTACTGTAAGCAGCAATGCCATACCAGAAGCACTGCACTGCAAGCAGCAACACCATACCAGAAGCACTGCACTGCAAGCAGCAACGCCATACCAGAAGCACTGCACTGTAAGCAGTACAGCCAAACCAAAAGCACTGCACTGTAAGCAGTACAGCCAAACCAAAAGCACTGTACTGCAAACAGCACAGCCATACCAGAAGCACTGTACTGCAAGCAGCACAGCCATACCAGAAGCACTGCACTGTAAGCAGTACAGCCAAACCAAAAGCACTGTACTGCAAACAGCACAGCCATACCAAAAGCACTGTACTGCAAGCAGCACAGCCATACCAGAAGCACTGCACTGCAAGCAGCACAGCCAAACAAGAAGCACTGCACTGTAAGCAGCACAGCCATACCAGAAGCACTGTACTGCAAGCAGCACAGCCATACCAGAAGCACTGTACTGCAAGCAGCAACGCCATACCAGAAGCACTGTACTGCAAGCACCACAGCCATATCAGAAGCACTGTACTGCAACGACACAGCCATACCAGAAGCACTGCACTGTAAGCAGCACAGCCATACCAGAAGCACTGTACTGCAAGCAGAGCAGCCATACCAGAAGCACTGTACTGTAAGCACCACAGCCATACAGAAGCACTGTACTGCAAGCAGAGCAGCCATACCAGAAGCACTGTACTGCAAGCAGAGCAGCCATACCAGAAGCACTGTACTGTAAGCACCACAGCCATACAGAAGCACTGTACTGCAAGCAGAGCAGCCATACCAGAAGCACTGTACTGCAAGCAGAGCAGCCATACCAGAAGCACTGTACTGTAAGCACCACAGCCATACAGAAGCACTGTACTGCAAGCAGAGCAGCCATACCAGAAGCACTGTACTGCAAGCAGAGCAGCCATACCAGAAGCACTGCACTGTAAGAAGTACAGCCATACCAGAAGCACTGTACTGTAAGCAGCACAGCCATACCAGAAACACTGTACTGCAAGCAGCACAGCCAAACCAGAAGCACTGTTCTGCAAGCAGCACAGCCATACCACAAGCACTGAACTGCAAGCAGCACAGTTAAACCAGAAGCACTGTACTGCAAGCAAAATAGCCATACCAGAAACACTGTACTGTAAGCACCACAGCCATACCAGAAGCACTGTACTGTAAGCACCACAGCCATACCAGAAACACTGTACTGCCAGCAGCACAGCCATACCAGAAGCACTGTACTGTAAGCACCACAGCCATACCAGAAACACTGTACTGCCAGCAGCACAGCCATACCAGAAGCACTGTACTGCCAGCAGCACAGCCATACCAGAAGCACTGTACTGCAACGACACAGCCATACCAGAAGCATTGTACTGCAAGCAGCACAGCCATACCAGAAGCAATGCACTGAAAGCAGCACAGCCATACCAGGAGCACTGTACTGCAACGACACAGCCATACAAGAAGCATTGTACTGCAAGCAGCACAGCCATACCAGAAGCACTGCACTGCAAGCAGCACAGCCATACCAGAAGCATACCACAAGCCCTGCACTGCAAGCAGCATAGCCAAACAAGAAGCACTGCACTGCAAGCACCACAGCCATACCAGAAGCATTGTACTGCAAGCAGCATAGCCATACAGAAGCACTGTACTGCAAGCAGCATAGCCATACCAGAAGCATACCACAAGCACTGTACTGCAAGCAGCATAGCCATACCAGAAGCACTGTACAGTAAGCACCACAGCCATACCAGAAGCACTGTACTGCAAGCACCACAGACAAACCAGAAGCATACCACAAGCACAGCACTGCAAGCAGCATAGCCATACCAGAAGCACTGTACTGTAAGCAGCACAGCCATACCAGAAGCACTGTACTGCAAGCACCACAGCCATACCAGAAGCACTGCACTGCAAGCAGCACAGCCAAACCAGAAGCACTACACTGCAAGCAGCACAGCCAAACCAGAAGCATTGTACTACAAGCAGCACAGCCATACCAGAAGCACTGTACTGCAAGCACCACAGCCATACCAGAAGCACTGTACTGCAAGCAGCAAAGCCATACCAGAAGCACTGTACTGTAAGCACCACAGCCAAACCAGAAGCATTGTACTACAAGCAGCACAGCCATACCAGAAGCACAGTATTACAAGCAGCACAGCCATACCAGAAGCACTGCACTGCAAGCACCACAGCCAAACCAGAAGCACTGTACTGCAAGCAGCACAGCCATACCAGAAGCACTGTACTGCAAGCACCACAGCCATACCAGAAGCACTGCACTGCAAGCACCACAGCCATACCAGAAGCACTGTACTGCAAGCAGCACAGCCATACCAGAAGCACTGTACTGCAAGCACCACTAAGCCGGTTCCGAAAAAAAGCTCGGTTCTGAGACATACCCGGTTCCAATTCAATATAAAACATAAGCCGCCCGTCCCGAGCTCACACACACACAATTGAGCCGATCTATTTTAACTGAAAATAACCAAGTTAATCAGACATCGGTCCCGAGCTCACACACACACAATTGGAGCTGATCTATTTTTAACGAAAATACCAGAATACCCACCCCAAGTCAATCAGACATCGTGCCACTGAGCACCTATTCTCCCTGCATTTAAACAAGTCTTTGATTTAGCCGGCAGTACGTCCGTTGTGTAGCAGTACGTCCGTAGTGCAGTACGTCCGCAGTGCAGTACACCCGTAGTGCATGCAGTGTGTCGTCTCTGTACATACAAGTGTACATGCCTGTACATGCCTGTACATGCAGACAGTACTGTGTGTTCTGTGCATGGGGCAAGCTTTTATGAATATGAATATATCGGCAGCCAACCACAACGTGCTGTCTATTTGGACTTTGGACTCTGTACATGTACATGTATATGCATGACATTTACATGTATAGATGCCTATGCATTGGAGGGGGCTGTGCACTGTGTATGCAGCCACACGTGATAGTTGATACTCATGTCGGCTTGAAGCCTTTGCACACTGTATCTGCGGTCACCGCTTTCAACATCAAGCCTCAATTTCTAGAGCCGGTTCGTCGCAGGATCGGCTCCACAGAGCCATTTATAGTTGGGACTCGGTCTTTTAAAATCGGAACCGACAAAAGCGGGTACCCGGTTCCACAGAAGAGTGGAACCGCCGGTCCGGTTTTCAATTTGGAACCGGGTAGAACCGGCAGCACAGCCATACCAGAAGCACTGTACTGCAAGCAGCACAGTCATACCAGAAGCACTGCAAGCAGCACAGCCATACCAGAAGCATTGTACTGCAAGCAGCATAGCCATACCAGAAGCACTGTACTGTAAGCAGCACAGCCATACCAGAAGCACTGCAAGCAACACATCCATACCAGAAGCACTGTACTGCAAGCAGCACAGCCATACCAGAAGCACTGTACTGTAAGCAGCACAGCCATACCAGAAGCACTGTACTGTAAGCAGCACAGCCATACCAGAAGCACTGTACTGCAACGACACAGCCATACCAGAAGCACTGTACTGTAAGCAGCACAGCCATACCAGAAGCACTGTACTGCAAGCAGCATAGCCATACCAGAAGCACTGTACTGCAAGCAGCATAGCCATACCAGAAGCACAGCACTACAAGCAGCACAGCCATACCAGAAGCACTGCACTGCAAGCAGCACAGCCATACCAGAAGCACTGTACTGCAAGCAGCATAGCCATACCAGAAGCACTGCACTGCAAGCAGCACAGCCATACCAGAAGCACTGCACTGCAAGCAGCACATCCATACCAGAAGCACTGCACTGCAAGCAGCACAGCCATACCAGAAGCACTGCACTGCAAGCAGCACAGCCATACCAGAAGCACTGCACTGCAAGCAGCACATCCATACCAGAAGCACTGCACTGCAAGCAGCACAGCCATACCAGAAGCACTGTACTGTAAGCAGCACAGCCATACCAGAAGCACTGTACTGTAAGCAGCACAGCCATACCAGAAGCACTGTACTGTAAGCAGCACAGCCATACCAGAAGCACTGTACTGCAAGCAGCACAGCCATACCAGAAGCACTGCACTGCAAGCAGCACAGCCATACCAGAAGCACTGTACTGTAAGCAGCACAGCCATACCAGAAGCACTGCACTGCAAGCAGCACAGCCATACCAGAAGCACTGTACTGTAAGCAGCACAGCCATACCAGAAGCACTGCACTGCAAGCAGCACATCCATACCAGAAGCACTGCACTGCAAGCAGCACAGCCATACCAGAAGCACTGCACTGCAAGCAGCACATCCATACCAGAAGCACTGTACTGCAAGCCGCACAGCCAGAAGCACTACACTTTAAGCCATACTGACTTTGAGAGGGGATGAGTTTGTATGTTTGGCGGAGGGGCAACTTGACTGGCAAATTTCCAGCAGCACATGTGCATCTTTTCAACCAGCAAAGCCTTATTGTAATTAAATCTCACAGCATCAAAACAGAACATCAGCAACACTTCAAAAGCACAGCTTGCCACACAGAGTAGCTGCAAAAGTGTAGCTTTATCAAAATTGTTGCTTGCACTATGCTACATAACTTTGCCACTCTCGTGTTGTTTGCTCTAAGGTAGATATCAAAGCTACCTGTTAATAACTATTTTACACTCAAAATAAGCATTAAGTACTTTTGAGAATTCAAGTCAGAGACGCACTACTTGAAAAGTAACAACCAGCCACGATTATGATATATGCATCAGAAACCTTGACGTCACTGGTGGATATTATGGTAGATTTTGACACCTTATTACAAACATGCAACACAATCATGTTGCATTAAAACCTGTGCAGATACTTTTTTGTGAAAAAGTTTAGACATTACTTCAAAGCTCACATGAAAGGATATGTGCACATACCATTAGGTCATGTGCTTCCTGCAGATCTCCAGCTGCAGTTGCAGGGGCAATCAACACGAAACCATCAGAACCAACAACCATACATGTAGCTGGACCAACAGCACACCTGGGAACTTCAAGATCGTCATATTCGTTGATTGACGATCCAGTCACTTAAAAAAGTGTCATCCTCAGACAAAAAACCTGTGTCTTCCCTTATCCATTACTAGCATTGTCCAACTCAGCAATGATCATCCAGCTTATTGTCTCTAGTAGTTCAGATATTTTGTCAAGTTTACAACGCTTGGGGTGTGCTGAACCCTATCAAGCCAACTGTATTTAGGTTAGCTCCGTTCAAAGTTCAAATCAAGTAGCCACCACTGATATCGTGTGTCCTTTATTAGTCATATGGTTTGCTTGACCTCGCATTATTTAGATTTTCACTTAAAGTGTCTTGGAGAAAAATAGTTTTTACCCTGTTTTAGTGTAAACCCAGTAATAATTGTTACCTATTTGCTGTGGACTCTAACTATTGGCGAAATATAAAAACTCATTATTTCAGAGCACATGTGAACCTGCTCCTTTAACATAGCAAACAAGTTTGAGCTTTTCGAAAGATAATCTGTCTATCAAAAAAAGGAATATTTTTTAAGAACCCCTCCCCTGTAAAAAATTATATGAATAAGTAATAAATACAAATAATCACAGAAACGTTATCAATATCCAGTGTATGCATATATATAACCTGCCGGTCAAGTCTAAATTAATTATGTGTTTATTTGTTTGTTTAAATATATCAGCTTGGTTTTCAAAGAAAAAATAAAAACAAAACAATATTACATGCATGTGATGACATAACAGAATAAGACCACAACACAACATGGACAATAATTAAAGGTAAAATCTCACCAGGTTTATAGGAGGTGGTATGGCCTGCTGATCCAGAAGAAGTTGGAGGTATCCCTGGCGGTCCTGATCTTAAAGGTCCTGGTGGTCCTGGCGGTCCTGGTGGTCTTGCTGGCCCTCCTGGTCCTCCTGGTCTCGCTGGCCCTCCTGGTCCTCCGGGACCTGCTTGTCCCATGGAAGCTCCATTATTAGCACCTCCAGGCTTCCCACCAGCTCCAGTAGGGGGTGAAAACATCTACAATGTGTCAACAAAACATTTTACACACATATGAAATAATTTGTAAAGTTCAAAAACAAATGCAAAAGGAAATGCCAGTAAGTGTCCTTGCTGAGGTATCTGTAGCTACACTCTGGTGTTTTTCATCACTGAGCAACAAAGACTTAAAAGTACATTTCTCAAGTAGGAAAATAAATTGTATTACCGGACTAACACATCTACCCTTAATTTATTCTCTAGAACTCAAACATTACACTGTTTAATTTTAAAGCTAAAAGGTCTTCAAATTATTGTTAATCAAGTTTTAATCATGATATTCATTCCCAATCAAAACAAAGTCACATGAAGTGTGATTTTATACTAGAATCTTTTGTTCAGAGGCCTCAATGTGCAACCTGAAATAAGTGCCGATGACTTAAAGACACTGGACACCTTTGGTAGTTGTCAAAGACCAGTCTTCTTACTTAGTGTATCCCATCCACAGAGCTATATATATTGACTAGAGCGCTAACTTGCTCTGCGTTTTGAAGCCACCCTGAGCGCAAACATGTTTGATGTGTTGCGTGACTACGGAACGATTTTAATTTTAAGAAAACACACATTGCCGCGATTTAAAAAAAACATTTTAAGCATGTGCGCTTTCGTACGCGACTGCCCATTCGCACACGTCCGCGCTACGAAAACCTAAGTTCGACTTGATTAAACATGACGCACATGACGCTCGCAGTTTTGTACACTCATCAGCAGATTGTGCGTTTACATTTTCTGCATTTTTTTGTTCGATGACACATAGAAAAGAACATACGCACTATCATGCAAATAGCTGTACAATTGCCGTACAAAATTGCAAGCTTTTGTATTGGTTTGTACATAAACATGGATGTGCCCAAAACCTTAGTGCGTGTATAACGGGGTGTTAGCGCTCTAGTCAATATATATAGCGAGATAATAATGAAAGAAAAAAAATTATCAAAGCTGACACAAAGTTGTAAGCTTTCAGATGTTTGATTTCGAGACCCCAAATTCTAAATCTGAGGTCTCAAAATCAAATTCGTGGAAAATTACTTCTTTCTCGAAGACTACATTACTTCAGAGGGAGCCGTTTTCCTCGAAGACTACATTACTTCAGAGGGAGCTGTTTCTCACAATGTTTTGTACTATCAACCTCTCCCAATTACTCACAATCAAGAAAGGTTTTATGACAACAATTATTTTGAGTAATTACCAATAGTGTCCACTGCCTTTAATATAAAAGCTTTCCAGGTATAAATTTAGTATTCTATACTAATGGCCTGAGAATTGTTTCCATCAAGAATGATACAGAAATCAAATTTCCACTCAAATTTTGAAAAGGCTTCTGAACAAAAAGTTTGTTGCTATTTTAAGTTTTTTTAAGAAGGAGACTGAACAACAGGCATGTGAGTGGGCTGTGCAAAAATAGAAACATTTGGGTCTTAGCTGGAGAACCTTTGCATCATGGGCTGCTGGGGCCTACATGTAACAATTATACACAATCAAAATGTCTTCAAGTAAAACAATTGTGATCTATGGCAGCCTAGGTTGCTATAGCTTGCTATAGCTTATCCTTTGGTACAATTATTCAATATAATGTCTGACACACAGCGGACAAGTGTACTGATAACAGAGATTCTTCCCATCAATAGAACTTGCCATTTGAGAACAATATAACTTGACATACTGTTGACCTACTCAACTTGTGGCAACTAAATTGTTATCAAGACTGTCTGAATGGACTATAAAGGAAGACAAATCCATCATTTCAGACAAATCCATTTTGAGATGAGTCCTCATTCAAAGGCTGCTTGCAGTTATTTTATAGACAAAGCCTTTAGTGAAATTCCTAGAAAATCTCATTACATTTGTAGACACTTTGACATAATATTCACAGAATCTCCCAACTGGATACATTGGTTCAAACTGACAGACTTTTTTTGCATTTGAACTCTTTGACACAGCCTATTTGTACATAACAATTAAAATATCCAAAAACAGTTGGTCTTTTTCAAGCCACTTTCAAGGCTTACATTACATGAAAACTAAATAATAACATGATTCAAAAGCCTACTCAAACTGGACATAATTTGATGAAAGTACATCACAGGAAAAACATGATATTAGGGGGAAAAGCTTATCCGTGCATAGAGTGTATGTATGATTTCTGTGAAATGTCTTGTATCAGGATCTAGAGAGATTAATTAGAATTCTACCAACACAGACCTTTATATCTGGTACTGGATGGAATTTGGTTCAATAACATACCTCAAGCCTAAATGAACTTTGTCTAAAGAGACATCAATGTACATGGCATGTACTTCTTCATCCTTTTTGAGGTTGTGCAATGTAAACATACGTAAAAGTACACAGGAGACACAGACACACAGCGTACATAAAATATGCTACACTGTGTATCTTACAACACATACTTTTGCAATGAACATACATACTGTATACTAGCATTACCTTGTTGCAGACATCAGTTTAGAGTGTGTGATCTGAACTCTAATGACCTTAGTGAACTCATAACATGAATAACACTTGAAGTGACCTGATAAGTGGAATGCATATGAACCTTATGACTGCTGGAACTATCATGGTATGATTGCCTCTAGCACTTTCATATCCACGGTATTCTCATACCATGTTTTTGTAAAGGTAATTGCTATGAAATGAGAGTTGACATCAACTAACAGACATTGGAATTATCATAATCAGAAAAGCTTCCACTGTACTTCATGTAAGGCCAGTAGGAAATAAGCTACAGTCCAAGTTAGTCAATCTACACAGGATTGATCTTTGGTATTTAGCTCTTAAAAAGAAAAATACAAAAAAAGCAGAAAAACAAGAAAAAAAAAACAAGAGATGAAACTGACTGCATTTATTGCAATCAAGTGCTTAAATGAAATGAGTCTTTTTAATAAATGATCCTTTTTACAATATAGAAAAAGAGTGTAAACAAGAAACGTGGAGATGGGAACCAACATATGGTAGACTATTGTGAGAGAATAGTTGTCAATTGAGATTAGTCACTGGTTTTCAATAACATTTGATGTGTGTACAGTTGTAACTAAAAATATTAGCATTTACTCCACTCATGTAGTTTTCAAAACAAATCTAACCTGTGAAAGGTGAACATTTAGGCTACCCCACAAAGTAAAACATTTCTTTTTGAAAAAAATATCGACCACGAGAATATAGTTTGAATACATGTAATTCCTGGTCAACACCTAAACCGCGGTTTAAATTTTACACTGAAGATGTACATGTAACTCACACAAATTGCTGGTAAGATAATATCTGATGTCATTATTTCATATAAAGTACCTGTTCTTATTTTTCCTTTCAAGACTGATGACAATTGGGAATAAGGTTTGATATGTATGTTATGGTAGTAGTTGGGACACTAAAAGTTCAATAAATATCTAGAAAAAACACAGGTAGAATGTTTGAAATATAACTTACAGCACTAAAATCCAATAAGTCATTCAACTCTTTGTCAGATGGTCCCATACCAGGCATCCTTGGTACAGAGTTCTGCATATTCGCTTCAAACCTGCCTAGAATGAAAGCAAATCATCATTAAGGTTATCAAGGATATTCAATCTTCCTAAATGTTTTGTTTGCCATTTCAAATTCTTATAAAATTTTGGTTACACACTTTTACAATTTGATTTCTCTCATAAACACGTAGCCAAACATTTTAAACTAAAATCCTAAAAATGCTTTGCAAAATACATTGTTCTTCTTGTTTTAAAGACACTGGACACTATTGGTAATTGACAAAGACCAGTCTTATCACTTGGTGCATCTCAACATGCATAAAATAACAAACCTGTGAAAATTTGAGCTCAATTGGTCGTCGAAGTTGCGACATAATAATGAAAGAAAAAAAACCCTTGTGACACAAAGTTGTGTGCTTTCAGATGCTTGATTTCGAGACCTCAAATTCTAAATCTGAAGTCTCAAAATCAAATTTGTCAAAAATTACTTCTTTCTCAACAACTAAATCACTTCAGAGGGAGCCGTTTCTCACAGTGTTTTATACTATCAAACTCTCCCAATTACTCGTTACCAAGTAAGGTTTTTTGCTAATAACTATTTTGAGTAATTAACAATAGTGTCCACTGCCTTTAAAGGAGAGAGACTTCAGTTTCACAAACTGTCAGTAAATATGACAACTCCCCTTTTTCAAAGTATATAAACAACAACATTACTTTGTACATATGTACCTTCACAAACCTCATACTATTTGGGTTTTCACTACTTAGGTTTGTACTCTTTACAATTGATAACAATTTGTTTAGTACTGTAAATGTGGCTTCATTGAACTTTAAAATGCTCGTTTTATCACCTCTTATTTACTGTTGTCAAATCTGTAAAGTGTTTTCATCAAATTGAAGAAGTTGTATCCAAGAACCAGCTCCACATCCAATGTGACTGCCATGTGATCTACAACATAAAGGTTGCCATAATGACGGCTACTCCAGAGTCAACAACAGTCTGCAAATAAACTAAAGAAAACACAAACAAATTTGGCCATTAATTAAAGTGGTGTTTCAAATGACCAAGCACGAAACAAATGGGTGATTACTGATACTACTATACATTTAGAATATTTACAACAGAGCAATTTTTGAAGTACATGTATTTCACCAGCTTTATAGTTTAGTCTGTTAGTGAGTTTATTAAAAGTGCACATTGTACAATGAAATACACAATAACATGAGTTTGGCTTAATTTTGAAGATATTTATAGATATAACCCACAAGGGAAAAATTACTTTTGGGCTGAACAAAGACAATTTGACGAGGGCAGGATTTTAAATTGTGACCTCTGGATAAACGGCAGGCGGCAGATTGTACTGTTTCTTGTACATGTTGTAAAGTGATGAGGTACCCTGTGTAAGAGTGCTCTATTATTATTATCATTAAGAGGATGCAACTTTTTTATTTCAAATAACCAGTATAAACCACAAAGGGGGTTGGAAAAAAACTGTTATTAGAGCAGGATTGAACCTGGGAACAAAGATATTGACAAAATAGGAAGCCGACAAACATTAGGGCTACTAGTAGATGGCTCAGTTGTTAGAGCGTCAAAAAGTTAACACAGAAATAGCAGGTTAAAATTCTGCTTGAGTAAAAAAAAATGTTTTAACCCCAAATTAGGGCCACTGATTTTCTGTTTCAGAAAAGTGCAAATTCCGTTTGGCAAAAACATGAATTCCGTTTCAGGCACAAAAAATTCCGTTTCATGTTTTTTTAATTAGATAACAGGTTTTTTAATACCCAGGGACACACTTATAAAAATCAATTTGAGATAAGTTGCACTGTTGACTTCGTAAAATGTTCATTTGAACTGACAAATTTCAAAAAAATACTTAAATTTTTTTATATTTATAATTGTGGATTATTTTGTATACTGCTGTTCGATGAAACAAACATGATCAAAGACTTGGGAACAAGTCTATGGACGTGACCGTTCTCCATCCACAAACAAAATGTCAGCCATTTTGTTTTCGCTTTGGCGACAGAATGTTGACAGTTTACGGTTTTATTTTAGACCTTTCGGAGATGAAAAAACATTGTACGTGTTCTTATAGATCATAGGTAAGCTAGTTTTTCTATTATTGTTGGTAAAAGAGAGGGAGAAAATGCAATTTGGGTGAACAACAAAAGTTAAAAACGTGCCGCAAATAATATGCCCTTCGCTTAACCATGTTAACAACGTGTGTACATCATGTGTACATCATGTGTGTAAACATGGAGGATGGTGTGAAGTAGAACAGAATGATCCACGGTTACGATCTCGTACTTTTTAATGGTCTGATTTCTGATGCTTTTTTAGTTTAACAAAACGAATCTTAATAAAGAATGCAATTTCAATAGTTTTGGCGTCAAGAAAAAAAATGAAAAAAAAAATCAAATTTTCTGAAATCCCGTTTTCCGTTTCAAAGGGCGGATTCCGCGAATTCCGTCCGTTTTCCGCGATCGCGGAAAATCAGTGGCCCTACCAAATTTACTAATTATTTACAAATTTTGTAGGTACTAAACAAGACAAAAGTTGTAGGAAAATCAACTAACGGTATGAATATAAGAATCAAAACTTTAAATTAGTACATAGGCCTACATACAGTAAATGGAAAGTACTTTCCCATTCCAAAGGTTTTCTGTTCAAATGAGAAAGAACTAGAGTACTATCCAGGACTGGAATCACACGGCAGCCACAATGGTCAGTCAATGCCAAAAAATACCCTCTTCACTAGAATATGTATAAAAAAGGGCTCTTTTGGTCATCAAATTGCATGAAAATAATGAAAGAAAAACATTCTTGATGCACATTTTGTGTGCTTTCAGATGCCCAAAAAAGGCCTGAAGTGAGAAATAACCTCTTTGTCAAAAACTAAGTTACTTGCTGAGGTGCTGTGGTTTTTGAGAAATTAGTAAAACAATGCCACAAAAACAGTATTCATCTCAGCTTTAGCATGTAAAACGTTTTATCCAGTTATGGTACATTACCAATTGGTTTGTTTTAACATGCTAAAACTATGGTCCTAACCTACATGTATTTTACTAATTTCTCAAAAACTACAGCACCTCAGCAATTAAAACCGCAAAATAAACTTTCTACCATCATTATCTTCAAACTATAAATCTGTGGACAAAGTATTTTGTATCATACAAAAAGTACCCAGACCTTTAACTGTGCATTTTAAATTCTTTGTAATAGAGATGATGATATAGATATTAAGACAATAATCTTCTGTCGCTGTATCATTGGTAAATGTTGATAACAACCCAATCTTGTTGCCACATTAGGGGAAATGATCGTATCATGTATAACTAATGGCTTCTTATATAGCGTGCATAACGTCACTCAGTGGCACTTAATAAACCACACATGTAATACACAATAAATCAGGACTAATAATACTTAGTTCTTGTTCTTTATGGTAAAGGGTAAGGGGACCTTCTTTTTTTTTAAAGATGGAAATCACTCATTTCAAAGAGAGCACCAAGGCAATGACCAGGGGCATGGATTTTCAATTTTCACTTTTATAATACAACAAATATTCATAGGACACAACTGTGCTGTTGACTTACATACGCAATGTTCAATGTCAACATTCTTCATCGAAGATTAAAACTCCTAAAATTTTAAGACACTAAAATTTCCAGACCCCATGGTGCCCAAATTCTGAGACTGAAGGCCTTTTCACACTACCTCCATTTTGAACCGCGTTAAAACCTACCCGGGTCCTCTCTGATTCAAATCCAATTTCGATCCGGATTGAGATTTTCAACCCTGGTCTCTGCCAGGGTTGGTTTCAATCCAGCTAGAGCATGCTACCCAGATCTGAGGCGGACTGAAATTTGAGATTTTGGACCGTGTGAAAAACTTGCCTTGAGACTGCAACCAAATCGAGAGTACACTGTACATGTAGGTAAGGTTCTCGTTTACTGCCCATGTTGTTTATCTTCGCCAGTTTATCTCAATAAAGTGTCTCTGTTACTCCAAATAAAAATATCTCATAACATTTTGAAAAAAACAAAGACCTAAATTTAAAAATACACTTCGAAGGTGATTCCTGGCACACATTGGAAGCTGCTTTCAAAATTGTATTCAAAATTTCCAGTGTCTTGTGTTCTTGAAACTACAATTTTGGAAGAAACAAGCTTTCTACATCTAGTGTAAAATATAATCTGATGTGAAAAAGTTCAAAAAATAAAGAATTTTCTTATTGATTTGTTTGCCGTTTGACCTGCAATTCACGCATTATCAGCCCATTTACGCACATTTTAGCCCGGTAGGCCAGCTAGTATGCCAGCTTGTGCATATAAGGAGAACCCTGAATTTCCTCATTTTTTGATGAACATAATAAAGATGACACAAATGGAAACTTTGAATGAAACCTCATGTCAATTCAGATCTGCACAGAGACAGCAAACACCAATTAGCAATTTGAATGAAATTTGGCACATTAACACCCCTAAAAAAATGTATGCCTTTTCATTGGTTTAGAGCGCTTCACATCATGCAATAGTCAAAAGACTATTCCGTAAAGTGCGCAGTACCCAGAAATTGTTTTTACCTACCTCGCACCCAATCAGTTATTCGCATCTGTGCGTCTAAAATGCGCGTACGAACGTTACGTGTACAAGAATGATGATAGTCTGTTGGGGTGTTATAAAACAAACACTGACTGCTTTTACTCGTGCTATGGTTAAAACTCTGACTCCCTCGGTGATCCCCTGACCATTCCATTTTCCATCGGCTGCGCCTTCGGGATCACCTCGAGAGTCGTAGTTTTAACCATAGCAGTCGAGATTTGTATACCAGAGTTGGCTCATCTAAAGGTTGCTATAAACAAGCTTGCCCAGAACCATATGACATAGCAACTGCCTCTATTAGTATAGTCCAAGGAATTCAAATTTAAGCGGTAACTTGAGACTACATTAAATGTAAGTCATAAGACATTATTCAAATGTAATATGCAATGGCTATTGTAATATGTCTATAAAAAAGATTGCGGTAAAAAAATGGTAATTGTTTGGTCAGATCAGCCGTGTTTTAGAGTAGAAAGAAAATACAGAGCCTAACATTTGGCGAATTGCGGTTCCAGTTTCAAAAATGGACTAACCTAGATGCATTAAACATGAGGGGCAACAAGTTTGGAGGGTTGGAGACATGCTGGGTATAAGCAGTACGAACCTCATAGTATTACAACAAGTATCCATCTATACATAACGTATTTCTAGATGGCATTGCATAGTTCCCTTCCAAGATTGCCATGATCCGTACAATACAAGCAAATTGAAAATGTCTCGTCAATAATTTGTTTAAAGGTAAGTAATTTCAAACGCCAAAACACTGGTCTGGAGAGAAGCTAAGCTAAGCTAAGTAAAATGGTTAATTTTACAAACATTCAACCCGCACATTCAGGGTTCTCCACATGCGGTTTTGTCCGGGCACTGCGCCCGGACAAAATTCTCAAAATACCAAATGCGCCCGGACAAAATTGTCGTGCGCCCGGACAAAATTGTCGTGCGCCCGGACAAAAAAATTACGAAAAACACTTCGCGACGAACACAAACCACCGTTCAAGCACTGTATCACCTACCTTTTTGTGTGCAGCGACTGGTACCCTGAAGTCGTCTATTTCGTAATGGCATTTCGCGTGCATTTTTCTCTGTGTCCCAGGGCATCCTGACTACATTTTTGACAACAGCGTGGTATTTAGACTTGGTTCCAAGTCTGTGATCGTGCGGTCCTGATATATTATTGGATGAAACAGCGCCCTCTCGTGAATAAGCATCCGTCATTAGAGCGAGTTAGAGCGGGGTTGCAAATCTAAGGCGGAATTCTGCGTGGCTGATGCAGATAAATTACCGCACTCTCAGACTTGAAATCAAGTTTACGTGGTATAAGGCACCGATCAGAGATAACAAAAATACCCAGACGCAAATCTGAAACTCGAAAAAAAATTTGGGCGATCGGGCACAAAGTGGTTTTGTTCGTGCTAAAATGATTTGCGCAAAATTGTTTGCACAATCAGTCGATCTTGCAGGAATAGTTTGTGCAATGTGCAACCATGGCGGAAGAAATATTCCTCCATGGAAACTGCCGATTGTGCAGGAATGGTTTTTAGTTTGTGCAATTGGCTTATCTATTTCAGCATGAATAGTTTGCGCAATTTGCCGATAGTATAGGAGTAGTGTGCGCAATATGTCGATAGACATGGATAAATTTGCGCAATAAAAAGATTGTGCATGAATTATTTGCGCAATTTGAAAACAATGCAGGAATGGTTTGCGCAATTTGCTATAGTGCAGGATTGGTTTAGCGCCCGGACAAAATTTAACCCTGTGGAGAACCCTGACATTAATGCCCACCATTAACATGGCAAATAGGGAATGCGCCCTGATCCCAGACATGCCTGAATCGCATAAGGTGCACAGATATGTGGCTATAGATAGGTCAACATCCTTCGCCACACACCAGTCCATGACTGTGAGTGCGGTGGGAGCTAGGTCAACACTGGATGGACCCTTTAATTATCAAACATCATTTAAATAAATGACGGAGCGATCTGTAATTATTGGCGAAAACGAAAAGTATTATGTGTATTATAATGTCATTCAGGGAACCCGACATAATCTAGTTTTCGTACACAAACGTTTGTGCATGTGCTCGATCCCGTTACATGGTAGCGTTGCAAATAATTTGTTCGAACACAATTATGAGAATAGGTGTACAACTTCTCAAACGAGCTATAAGTTGTCAAGATTGTTGGGATATTTCGAAAAGTTCACTCTCGAAAATCATGTTATTTACTCCTAAAACGTGTAAATGTTTCAGACAACAATGACAATGGAGGTAGAATAGATGGCAACTTTAACCAAATACAGCAACAAGGCAAGCTCCGAAGGTAGCAACGTATGTATTTAGGGACGCTGAAAACAACAAAACGTTTCACACACGCACAGTCCATGTGCACTGTGCATGCCATCCATCACAACAACGAAGACGCTCACAAAATAATGATTTGGCAAAGAGAAAAGCGCTGGATACGGACCCGGTCTGGCCCGGCATTTTTGCGTTTACACTAGCCGTTAATCCACCTTGCCGGATTCGATCCGGGTCTGATTCGGGATCTAGTGTAAACGGGGTCTAAGGTAACGTTCAAACAACATTATAAAAGGCAAATTGAGAGGGAAAAATAATCTTATCTGTAGCCGTCTTGCCAGGTGAGAAGTGATTGGGTACGCACAATGTGATGCACGCAAACCGCAGACACTACCAAGCAAACAATTTGACCGCATAGACGCATTGCCAATCAGATCGCAATATATGACAATGAGCGGACAGTATTCGTCAGCGGAGAATTTTTTGGCATGATACCGGTTTGACAAAGAATAGCATTTTAACTTCTTTTATTTTTTAACAAAGCCATTCATGGTTTAGCAGCAATAAGGGAGTCAATGTGTGGTGAAGAGGTTTTAAGCTAGTGGTTTAACCCCGCCGAGGCCTGGTTCTTGATATTTTTACCGAGACGAAGTCGAGGTAAATAAAATTATCAAGAACCAGGCCTCGGTTGGTTTCAACACACTATGATTCTCATTCATAAGTACCTTCACCTTCATAATGTTTAAAAAAAACTGTAAATTTGAGAACGAAATTCTGCTAGCTTTGTCCCTCGGCGCTCATGACTCAAGTCATAGTCGTACGCGATTTATGCATTATTTTCTATCAATGTTAATGGGCCAATTTAATAAATGCAACTAACATCTTGTTTCTGCCTCTCATAACAGCTGATCGTGCCTGACTATGTTGGGAACCAGACTGAATGATTCTGCCGCAGACGACAATCACTTCAGTCCATTCGCTCAACTTCTAGGGCTTTTTCACTATGAATAATTTTTTTGTAAAAATTTGTTCAAAAATTGTCTCAAATATAGGCACAACACCCTACCCTAAATTTTACCAAGATTCAGAACCCTGAAACTTTCGGGGATACCTTCAGCTTGCTCAAGTGATTAAAGTAATAGTACAAAGTGATGAACAAGGACATCAGAAATCCAAGTTGTATAGCTGATTCAGTGGCCACACATTGGCTAACTGTGTTTAAACTCTTCTGGCTGTGGTTACAATGTATATCATCCGTTTAAATACACTCTCTCAATCAAACAACCTACCATCATAGAATGTTCACAAGACCACACATTCAGACATTGTTGTCTCACCCATCAAGGAAATCAAGGGCTTCTTTTGGTGATCAGGCATTTGTATACGCCGCTCCAAATCTTTGGAACAATCTCCCACCTTGCATTAGACAGTCTTCTTCACTTAATGAATTTAAATCAAAGTTAAAAACCTATTTGTTTACTTCACCCATTTAATCCATTCTTTCTACGTTTGTGTATTTGGACAATTCCATGGTCGCTGGCATTACACTTTTCTGTGTCATTTCTTAATCTTGGAGCTGGTAGTTCTATGTGAGATATTACTTCCACTAAGTTTATAGACTGATTTGTACTTGACACCCAAGGCTTTGAAGTGATGATGTTAGAAATGTTGTGGGCTATGTACTGTGGATGTTATAGCTTTGTAAAAAGCGGTCAGTCGCATTTCACAGAAAGGACATGGTAAAAAATATACTTGTCACAATTCAGAAGTTTCCTCAAACTAAAAAACTTGCAAAACTTTTACTACATTTAACACACATCTCTTAAAGGCAGTGGACACTATTGGTAGTTACTCAAAATAATGATTAGCACAAAACCTTACGCGGTAATGAGTAACAGGGAGAGGTTGGTAGTATAAAACATTGTGAGAAACGGCTCCCTCTGAAGTGGAGTAGTTTTCGAGAAAGAAGTTATTTTTGTGTTCTCTTAATATATCGCGCCTTGATTGACATAACGGACAGAGCCCTCTCGGGTCGGGCCTACTTTTAAATTTGTAAATAAAATGAAAACTAATTTGTTAGAACCTTAGTTAACTGTTTATTCACATTCCACTCATCAAAACACTTATTTTAGTGACAAAAGCTTTATTTTGACAAAATACCACTCAGGTGACTTTATGCTCAATCGGTCATCGAAGTTGCAAGAAAAAAGAAACACCCTTGGAGATTTGTCTGTGCTCTTCTTGAAATCCTAAACATTCTGCCTTTTTAGCCCTAGGCAGTGGAGAGTAAATTATTTTCACAATTTGTGGAGAGTAAATTATTGTAATGCCATTACTTCACTTTTCTACTCAAAATTCTTAAAAATGTTGTTTTTCTTTATTCATTTCATATGTTAAGTTCATTAAGTTGATTTGTTTCAAAGAAGAAGTTACAGATTGGTATGGCACATGTACAACACGTGTTGTAGTTTTCAGCATGTGCTTTGGAAAAATGCATTGTGGGTAGGGCATGAGTGGCATCTGCAGAGCCCCAGATCTCTTAATTCATGTAATAATGTCCTCTAGCAAGTCACAACTAAGAACCCAACTTTGCTGACCTCTTAGCTCCCTCCTCTTGAAAAAAGATTTGGTCAGTCGCATTACATTGCCAGTTGCATTACCAGTTAGTCGCATTACCGGTTAGTCGCTTACACTATTTGATGACTCGTTTATTAAAATATACCAACTAGAGTGTTGATTTCTTTACTAATTTCAGACTTGGTCATAAGGGTAGAAGCATATTTTGATATCCCATAAAGATAGTCAGTGGATTTTTCTTGCAGTTGAAATAACTTCCTCTCTCGGTCAGTCGCATTACACCCTGTTGAAGCTCCAAAAAGTACACTCACATATTGCTTTTAAAAATGAGAAACACGAATTGAAACTCATTCTGGATCTAAAAAAGTTGTACCTGCTGCTAATTACAATTAATAATTTTTGCTGAAAGACTCTTTGCGGGGAAAATATCTAACTTAGAAGAAACCACCTTAATGACAATGTGCTCGTTTTTTAGGGTCCGCTCACAGCTTGTGCAAACATGAGCTGAATTTGTGCAAAATGGTACAGAATGTGTAAAAAAAGTTAATGTCTGTTTTCTTTCATATATGTTAGCTGTAACGTTTAAGTGGAAATAAAGTTGAGACACAAATTGTATTACTTGGTGTCATGTCTTTGTTTGCTAGGAATTTCCCATTTGCTTTTTCATTTTTTTCTCTGCATTTTTTGTATTCCTTGTAATGCGCAGTAGAGTAGGCTGTATTTAGTAGTGTTTATATTAGACGATGTGACCTATGTTTCCATTCAAACAGCCCTCTGTTGACAAAACACTGTTTACGACTTTTACGTCGTGTTTCGCCGGGCAAGATGGTAAGATCACAGCTGACTGCCAAAACACACAGGTTTTGCCTGGCGGTATGCCCACGAATCATGTTGTGGTTTTTCGAGTGATGTCAAAGGTCATATTGTCTATATTATTATACTTATAGGTCACTACGCAATATAAATGTATTGTAATATTATCATAATGACATGGTGAAAATAAAAATAAATGTAATTCAAGTTGAGTAATTATTGTTTAGGATTACTTTCCGTATGGCGCCACCACTTTTTCACTCATTTTTACAAAAAGGGATATCTCATTGAGGTAAATTAGATACTATATTATTTCATATCGAATGAAAAAGTGGTGGCGCCATACGGAAACTTTTCCATTGTTTACCTTGTTTACCACACATTTATCATGTTTATTGCCCTAGCCTATCTAATCTGGCTGCAAGTAGCCTGACCTACCTTACCTGGGGTCATGGTCCATACGTCTACAAAAACAAAGTAGGCCCCTATTTTTGGATTTATTATCATTAATTAACGCGCTAGACTGCTGAGTGCTGCTGAGCTAGTGCTTTTCTTCTTCAAATATATTAATCCCCCATTCGTCATGTAACATTTTTGTTATTTAAATTATGCTTAATTCCAACTGACGGCGTTAACGTCAGCTACATTTAAAAAAAAAAATAGGCCGATGCCATGCATGCAGCGGAGATGTCGATCAATCATGCAGTCTGCCTAACCTCACCTGCTTCCAAATTACTGTAATAAGCTGCAGGTCCAACAAGCCAAGAAGTCAAATTTCACAAAACATTGCTTTCAACGAAGCTGAAGCTCAGGAGATGTGGTCTGTCATCTACGGTAAACAAACACTTCACGTGAATTTCAGATGAATGGTTCGTAAACTTTTACACTGCATGAACTCCACACACTCATTCAGTCATATCTGAGCCTGTAACATCTAACCACAACAAGCCGGCAGACATCTTTATTCCGTAAACACGGCTTTTGTTGAGATTTCTTGCATATCATATTCTTCCGCCTGAAGATGTTGCCAGGTTTGTTTTACTTCGTCTTGTTTTTTGCATTTATTTTTGTAATCATACTTGTTTTGATAAAACAATTTACATTTTTTTTTCCTTTATTCGTGGTTAATTTCGTTTAATAATGCTATTATCAGATCGCTGTATACGTGAACTACTTTTCCCACTTTTTACTGCTCGTCGTCCCCATACTCGCCGTTAGAGGTCGCAATCCGGTGGTCTCTCATTCATCCGGGGATGGTCGGCGACGTAGGCCGACGGCCCCCTACGTTCGTAGTGGCGCTTTAAAACATATTGAAGTCTGATAATATAGCGCACGTCTACCAAGAATGTGGGCATACTCAAGGCTCTGAGCATAAAGTCCTACAGATAGGTTATTGAAGTTGTGGATTCTGAGACCCAATACAAAATTAGCCATCCAGGAAAACACCGGGCGAACCCCTTCTCATTTCGATAAGTGCACTATCATACTGTACATGCGTTAAACAACACATGGGATCAATGGCTTTACGTCCCCTCCGAAGGACGAAGCAATGATGAAGTGTCTTGCTTAATGACACAAGTGTCATGGCTGGGGATTCGAACCCACAACGACATTTCCACTATAACCGTACCGGTAGAAGGCTATGAGTATAGCGTTGCCATCCTCAAAAAAAGTTCATGCTTCTGTTATCCATTTTGTAGAAACAAATTCCCATTGAAAAGCACAACGACAGTGGCGTTATTTTGTTGATTTTGCCGTGCTTTATTATACCGCCCGGCAAAAGGAAGCAAAAAGGCTAGAGAGGGGGTGGCGGAGGCGTGTGTGTGGCGTTTTTTTGCTTTATTCGATAACATTGACTTTGTCAAAGTGGGGCCGGCCGGTGTGGGCCACAACTCTAGCCGGGGTGAGATAAGTTTTTTGAATTAAATAGACCAAGTACAACATGCACAATCCAGTCAATGTTTTCTTAAAGTTTTCAATTCGTCATTACCATAGGCCTAATATTCACTTTGTTCCGATGACTCAATGCATGTTATTATAGGATCCCGTTTCAATTCGTCATTACCATAGGCCTAATATTCACTTTGTTCCGATGACTCCATGCATGTTATTATAGGATCCCGTTTCATTTCGGCAATTGCAAAAAGGCAGCCTTTTAGGCCTCATTGCAATAATTTTCTATCCGACTAGGCTTAGTTCTGTAAAAAATAAATTGTACAACCATGGGTCATTGACGGTATTTATAATGATTGCATAATTAGATTTTTCAGAATACAGAATGGTGCAATGTGCATTTTCCGTTCCCCCAAAAAATTGACTAAGAAAATTGCCCGCAACTTAATCAAATTTATTAATCTAAATTATGTCAACAACATTTTTATACCCCCCCCCTTTTTATTTCATTTTTTAAGCCCTACTATTTTTAACCCAGACCTTTGGGTCTGCTTTGCCGGGTTGAAACATCAACGACTACGTTTCTGAATAAGAGGAGCTTGGTGGTTAAGCATAAAAGGCCTCAAAACGACGGTCTGAATCTGTTGCACGATTATACTGAAATTATAATTGAATAATCTGTCACTCGATGATTCTGAACTTATAATTTAACAATAGTAATGTCAACATCAACATGGGCGTCAATCAGGGTGGGGTGGGGGGGGGGGGGTTGGCAAGGCCGGACATGGCCCCCCCATCTTTTGGAGGGTTGG
Organism: Asterias rubens; assembly: GCF_902459465.1. NCBI lineage: Eukaryota > Metazoa > Echinodermata > Asteroidea > Forcipulatida > Asteriidae > Asterias > Asterias rubens. The sequence continues at coordinate 11,434,439 of NC_047064.1, read as the reverse complement.
GGACACAATATCAATAATGTCCCCCCCCCCAAAAAAAAAAAAAAAAAAAAAAAAAAAAAACAACAACAATCTTGTTGACCACCTTTACATGAAGCCCAAGTTTTGCACTGTGTATAAGACCAAACCCTTTGTCCCACCATGGGCGTTAATCCTGGGGGCAAAGGATGACGCAACTTTTTGAAGGGTGGGGGGACACATCAGGAATATAGGTAAGATTCGCAAGTACTTGGACAAAAATTCCACTAAAAAGGTCATTCATGCATTTGTTACTTCTCGTCTTGACAACGGCAATGCTCTTCTCTACAGCCTTCCTAACAACCAGATTTCCCGATTTCAACGCCTCCAAATCACTGCTGCCTGTATTGTGATACTGTCTAGAAAATCCTGTTCTATCACCCCCATTCTGAAACAACTTCACAGGCTCCCGATTACTCAACGAATCATCTTCAAGCTGATGCTCATTGTCCACAAAGCTCTCAATGGCAAGGCTCCCCAATATATTTCTGAACTGCTTCGAGTTTACACTCCATCAAGGAATCTTCGATCAAGTTCCATGCTTCTTCTCATTGAACCCAAGTCTCGACACTCATGGGGACAGATCTTTTTCTTCAGCTGCGCCACGCATCTGAAACTCCCTTCCACTTATTCTCAGATCTTGTCTTTGTACCACATACTTCAAATCTTTTCTCAAAACTTATCTTATGTCACAGGTTTTTAATGATTATTTTTGTTGTGTCTGTTTTTTTTGTTTTTTGTTTTGTATGTTTTTTGTTTTACTGCGCCTTGAACACCCAGCAGGTGGATACGTGCGCATTACAAGCCTTATTATTATTTTTTTTATTATTATCAAATGTCACCCCTCAAAACTGACCCTAGATTGCACCACAGAGCATCTAAAATGCAAAATTTTCTCGGGCCCATGGGCCCGCACCCCACATCGTAAAGGCTTCTCACACGCATGCTAAATCGTTGACAGATTTGCACCTCCCCCTTGAAAGAGTGGAAGGGACGAGTCCCCCCCTTTCAAGACGGATTGTGACGCCCATAAAATTAATGTCAATACATTATCCCATCTGTTTCTTTACAACGTGATGAAACGGTGCGCCCGGTGTGGCGGTTCAGTCTTCCGCCGTGTTCAGTTTTCCGGGACTCAGTACGGCACTAACAATGACTACTTTCGCTTGTTGTGCGCAGGCGTCGCATGACGTAATGTTACCGTATTTGGTCATTCGGAAAACTGAACACGGCGGAAAGTTGAAAAAAGGAAAGAAAAAAGTTCACAGATTTACAAATAACTCACAGGGTTTACAGAAGGTAATGGTGAAAGACTTTCTCTTGAAATTATGATTCCATGAAATGCTTTACTTTTTGCGAAAACATTAAAACAATATAAATTTTCGATAGCGAGAATTAGGCCTACGGATTTATTTTAAACATTATGTCATGCCACGGCGAAACGTGCGGAAACAAGAGTGGGTTTTCCCGTTATTTTCTCCCGACTCCGATGACCGATTGAGCCTAAATTTTCACAGGTTTGTTATTTTATATATAAGTTGTGATGAAGTGTGGGACTTGGACAATACTGTTTACCAAAAGTGTATAATGGCTTTAATATAGTAGCAGTGAAATAAAGTGCTCAAAATTAGTTTTTGTCGGGATCCAAACAATATATCACGTAACCAATTCTTATGTGTTTTATAAGAAACGTTTTAATTTGTTTTCCATGGTTCCTGACCATTAAAAGTAAAACTTGTTTTCGATAGAGCGGGTGATACTCTTTGAAATACCATTCAGTAAAAAAAATCTATTTTTTAATGTTTGGGGCCAAAAATCTGACATAGCATCTTTTAAGTCGGTCGGAATTGTTTACTCTGTACTGAGCCATATAGAGCACACAGGGGCTCGTAATATTAGAGCGACACGTTTCGTAACATTATGATTTTTTTTAACACTAATTATAACCATGGAGGAAGAAATAACAGACTAGGGGAGGCCTAATGTACCAAGCAGACGCATGAAAAAAAAGAAGAAACAAAAAACAAATCAATACATAAAAAACCCAGCGCGACACCCCAACACCTCAACAAACAAACAACCGTGGACCTTGCCCGAACCGTCGACTCTACTGTCCTCTTTTGTTATAGGTCCCCGTTTGAATGAGTATACCATGTTAGTAAGTATCAATCACCGCTTCCTTCGGGGTCAATCGGGATTGCTCTCTGTGCTTCTGCACAATTTTTGTGTTTTGGGTGTGTGTTTTTTAGGGTTGGGTGTTGGGTATTTTTTTCTTTTTTTTCTTTGACAATTTTTTGTTATTTAAAAGCACCCTTCTGCGCGCACCACATTCTGCTCAATCTGCTGATGAGCTGATTTAATTGGGATTCCTGGATTCAATAATGTTTTGATGATGAACGCCTATAGGGCGCCCTCTTTTGGGTATTTTGGTAGGCTTTGGATAATAATAAACAAAGCAGCAGCCAGCTGTTTATCATGTGTTGAGCGTCCCCCATCCAGCAGATACCTGCAAAACAAGACAAAAGTGAACACGAACTGTGTAATAAAGTCGTTGTTTTGAGAAGAAGCATGGCGATCCATGCAGTTGCTGGCGTACAAAGGGATGATGTTCAAGCTGATGTTACTTTTAAGATTCTTGTTCTTGGGGATAGCAGTGTGGGAAAGACATGTTTGATTTGTAGGTTTTGTGAAAATAATTTCATTGATACTGGCTCCCATGCATCCACAGTTGGTAAGTACGGCCATACACAATGCACGGCGGCGTACACTTTTCAATAGGATTTTGAGTGCACTGTTTGGTGAATCATCTACCTCCAATGGTGAATACAGACAAATTTAACAACCAAATCTAGTGTCATTATTATGTGTCTACCATTATCTCTAAATAAAATGGCTTGTGGATAGCATAGCAATAGTACAGCAATAGCATGATGAATGATCATTGTCATTGATTACCAGGCAGCTAACTGATCACCACATAGAGCACGGAAGGAGTTACAACTACAGTCTCAATCCCTGAAGCTCAAATTAATCCGATTAGTGCTGCATCCACCTCCAGTGGAAACACTATGGATGTGAACCGCAGCGCCTGTTAAAGACTGTACACATTCCGACCGCAGCGAGCTCTTTGGACCCCATGTGTGTGACTGCCTTTCGCTGCCCTCGCTGGTATCAAGTCGCTTTCCATTCATAATTATTGGAGTGGTAAAGTAGTAACACAAAGTTCAACGCGTAGACTTTGAGCTTTTGACTGAATTCCCCCTTCTTACTATGTAAGTGAGCTAGTTCCGTGTTCCTGTTCGAACGAATCATTAACCAATTTATGAAGTGTAAGAAGTAACCAATTTTAAAGCCTAATTTTGATTTGTTGTACTAATATGTTGCAGGTCTTGACTTCAAACAAAGGGTTGTTACCCTTGATGGAAAGAAAATACAGCTGCAGATATGGTAAGCACATTGCTTAGGTATTGGCAGATTAATGAGGCAGAAGAGTGATGGGCAAGGTGGGCTAGGGTGGGCAGGGCTCAGATATGGTAAGCACATTGCTTAGGTATTGGCAGATTAATGAGGCAGAGTGATGGGCAAGGTGGGCTAGGGTGGGCAGGGCTCAGATATGGTAAGCACATTGCTTGGGTATTGGCAGATTAATGAGGCAGAGTGATGGGCAAGGTGGGCTAGGGTGGGCAGGGCTCAGATATGGTAAGCACATTGCTTGGGTATTGGCAGATTAATGAGGCAGAGTGATGGGCAAGGTGGGCTAGGGTGGGCAGGGCTCAGATATGGTAAGCACATTGCTTAGGTATTGACAGATTAATGAGGCAGAGTGATGGGCAAGGTGGGCTAGGGTGGGCAGGGCTCAGATATGGTAAGCACATTGCTTATGTATTGGCAGATTAATGAGGCAGAGTGATGGGCAAGGTGGGCTAGGGTGGGCAGGGCTCAGATATGGTAAGCACATTGCTTAGGTATTGGCAGATTAATGAGGCAGAGTGATGGGCAAGGTGGGCTAGGGTGGGCAGGGCTCAGATATGGTAAGCACATTGCTTAGGTATTGGCAGATTAATGAGGCAGAGTGATGGGCAAGGTGGGCTAGGGTGGGCAGGTCTCAAATTGGGGTGAAAATTTACTAGACCCAAATTGTTTTATAAGACCAGAATCAAAATGCAGTAAAAATTTCCTATCTCAGATTGACATGCATTTGAGTCTTTATGTTGAGAGAACATTGTCTTTATGCGTTTCATTAAAAGTTTATTTCATCACCCAATGGGAGACTTTTTGAAAGCTCTGCCACTAGAGGGCAGCAGACCTACCAGGTAAGGGTGCACAACTCCTATAGCAAACAATGGTAAATGCTAAAAATTCAAAAATACTCAAAAAATATTTAGAAGTCTCTCAGCCTCTTGAAAATTAAATCAGACACATTGTCATACAACTAAACTTCAGATTTCTTCTCAATTTTTGGTAGGTCAGCATTTTGGAATTTTTGCTAATTACCCTTGAAGAAACACTCCCAAAAACTCATGCACACCGTTTGTTATCATAGGGGAACTCGTGTCCAGTAAGTCCTGTTCCAGAACAGTTTGGTTTATGCTGGCAATGTGTTATGAAAAACAAAATACAGTTTGGCTAAATCTAAATTACAAAATCAAAAACACGCAAAACACAAGGTATTTGCTGTCAGTGATGGTCACTCATGCTTCTCCTATTCCTAAGTTGTTGACATTACCTGGTGAAGAGCGCCCTCTCTTGGTGATTGGCAGATAGTCTAAAGTTTCCCATTGAATTGGGAAATTGAGTTTAAGTAAACGTTTGAACATAAATTATTTCTGTTAAGATATTACACAGTGACTGAATGAGGTATTGTCGTTATTTAATTGAAAAGCACTCGTTGCCCTGATGCTAAAGTCACTGGCCGCGGGCAGTTTAAAATTTCGATCCGGGCTCTCCCTTTTCACTGTTAGTGTCAAGAGCAAATGCAGTTCCAAAGGTCCAAGACAAGGTTCTAATGTCCAAGTTAAAATCTAATTCTAAGTTGGATCTATATCTTACGCTAGTACTCAGCAAAAGTCCACTTCTGGATGTAAAAGCTGAGGTGAAGACTAGTGTGCAATAAAACATGTGGAAAGTTGTGCTTAATAATTAAGTACAAGTAAAAACAGCACTAGTTGAAACTAATGGGTGACCTGAAGATGGTCGATGATGGAGCGGTGATGACGTCTGCAGGGAGTGCGCTCCATAGTCTCCATAGACTGCTGTTGGCATGAAGGAGAACTTGTAGATATCCTTAGAGGAATGAGTTGTGAGGAGCTGGTACTTTGCTGGGAGGTAGTTTCTGAGATAAGTACCAGACATGGGTGTAATGTACTGGGCTCTGGCTATTGTGGTAAGGCTCTTTCAACCTAGTTTTCTGGCACTGTCTCAGGTTGCTAGCATTCTATTGGCTTTCAGGCTCTTTCAACCTAGTTTTCTGGCACTGTCTCAGGTTGCTAGCATTCTATTGGCTTTCAGGCTCTTTCAACCTAGTTTTCTGGCACTGTCTCAGGTTGCTAGCATTCTATTGGCTTTCAGGCTCTTTCAACCTAGTTTTCTGGCACTGTCTCAGGTTGCTAGCATTCTATTGGCTTTCAGGCTCTTTCAACCTAGTTTGCTGGCACTGTCTCAGGTTGCTAGCATTCTATTGGCTTTCAGGCTCTTTCAACCTAGTTTTCTGGCACTGTCTCAGGTTGCTAGCATTCTATTGGCTTTCAGGCTCTTTCAACCTAGTTTGCTGGCACTGTCTCAGGTTGCTAGCATTCTATTGGCTTTCAGGCTCTTTCAACCTAGTTTTCTGGCACTGTCTCAGGTTGCTAGCATTCTATTGGCTTTCAGGCTCTTTCAACCTAGTTTTCTGGCACTGTCTCAGGTTGCTAGCATTCTATTGGCTTTCAGGCTCTTTCAACCTAGTTTTCTGGCACTGTCTCAGGTTGCTAGCATTCTATTGGCTTTCAGGCTCTTTCAACCTAGTTTTCTGGCACTGTCTCAGGTTGCTAGCATTCTATTGGCTTTCAGGCTCTTTCAACCTAGTTTTCTGGCACTGTCTCAGGTTGCTAGCATTCTATTGGCTTTCAGGCTCTTTCAACCTAGTTTTCTGGCACTGTCTCAGGTTGCTAGCATTCTATTGGCTTTCAGGCTCTTTCAACCTAGTTTTCTGGCACTGTCTCAGGTTGCTAGCATTCTTTTGGCTTTCAGTGTGATTTTTGATATGTGAGACTTCCAGGAGAGCTTGGATGTGAAGGTTAAAGCCAGGTGTGGATTTTAAAGCCTAGGTGGTAGTCAAAACTGATGTTGGTACGGTGGGAGATTTGCATTACTGGCATTTTAATTAATTGAATTTCATCTGCCATTTTGCTAACCACAAGTGCAGAGAATCCAGGTCTTGTTGTAGTGCTTCGCTGAGAGGAAGCCATGAACTCCATATGTAGTTTCAGGGGTCGATTTCACAAAGAGTTTAGGACTAGTCCTAGGAGATATACAAATTGCATGGATAGTCCTAAGTTAGGACGAGTAACTGGTCCTAACTCGAGATAAGACTAGTCATAACTCTTTGTGAAATCCACCCCAGGAGGATTAGCTGGTGGGGTACTTGGTCGAAAGCCTTTGCGAAGTCAAGGATGATGGAGTCAACTTGATTTCTGTCATCAAGGGCCTTGGCAAAGTCATTGGCTGTTATGATCAGTTGTGACTCACAGGAACGACCACGATGGAAACCATGTTGACAGTTGGTCAGGATGTTATGCGTGTCATAATGGCCCATTACTTGGCTGAAGATGATATGTTCAAGTATCTTACACGATATTGAGGTGAGAGACACTGGCCTGTAGTTGGAGGCTGTACTGCAGTCACCCTTCTTGAATATTTGGGCTACGTTTGCAATCCGTCAGTCATGAGGAACCTCGCCACTATCGAAGGACGGCTGCAAGATGGATGTGAGAGTAGGTGAAATTTCATCTGCCATCTCTTTCAAGGTCCGAGCTGGGATTGAGTCAGCACCTGTTGCCTTGGAGATGTTAATTTCTTTCAGAAACTTGCGCACACCTTCCTCTGAAATCTTGGATGTACTGGACATCAGAAAAGGGAGACTCACTCAATGATGGTAGGTTGGAGAGATTTGAACTGTGTGTTGAGAATCTTGGCCTTCCTTTTATTGTCTTATTGTTGTGTATTGGGGTGAAATACCAGTGTTGTCTTGTCGCTTGGCTTTGATGAGCAGCAGAAACCTTTCTTGTGTTTGTTATCAGGATCATTTAGCATACAGTTGGTGTATGACCAGTAGGAGGCACGGATCTTCTTCTGTACACTCTTCCGGAATGACTTGAATTGGTCCCAGTCGGTTCTAGAGTTTGACATCTTCGCCTTCTAGTACATTCTGGCCTTTTTCCTAATCATACGTTTGATGGAGTGAGTAATCCCAGCTGGTTGGCACAAGATCTTTGAAGTTTACTAGGAATGTTCTTCCCCATTGTCTGCTTGACAACCAATTCTCATAATTGGTGGATCGTTGAAGATGCTCACTGACAAATTCATCATGAAATATTTTGAAGTTGTATTTTTCACCTGGCATATTCCCCTTGCAATAGATGAAGATTTGTCTTGGTTTTTTCTTACTTATTTTTGGAAGTAGGTCAACATCACTCAGAACAGCATCATGATCACTGATTCCTTCCACTACCTCGGTGTTCTTGATGGAGTTAGGATGAGTCATTACAATCAAGTTCAAGATGTTGCTGGCTCGATCCCTGGTTCTTGTGGGTTCAGAAACCTGCTGTTCCAAGTTCTGATCATTACAAATATTTAAGAGAAGTTGACACTTGGTGGATTCATTTGCATACTGTTTGACAGTGCTGTTAGACCAGTCAATGTCACTCAAGTTGAAATCACCTTCAAGAAGGATGACAGTAGGTTTAAACTTTGAGTGGATCTCTGATAACGCAGCATCAAGCTGTCTTAAGTTACCAGGACTGGACCCTGGGGGTCGATAGAAGGAACCTATAACAAGGAACCTGTATCACCTATCTCGATCTCGAAATAGGATCGCACTGCACAGTTACTTCTGTGACAATAAGATGGTCTTTCCCCATGACAAAGACGCCACTGCCATGTGTGTTTCAGTCTTTTCTTATAGTAGATTTTTTTGGAGAAGATTCATGTATAGCTGAGAGTCGTCTATGTACACATGGTGACTTAGATTAAATTTTTAGGTTGATGTCACAAATCGGTAAAGTGTACAGCGTAAACCACTGCGGGCCCAGAGTAGTTCAAAACAACAGGGTCTGATACCACGGTGCCAATACATACATGCTGAATTCTATTGAAGAGATACGATTTGCACCATGCTAGGGCTGTGTCCTTTATGCCAAGGTGATTCTGGAGCCGAGAGAAAAGGATTTTGTGGTCAACAGTGTCAAAGGCAGCACTCACAAGTCTAGCAGGACTGTAGTGCTGTTAGGTTACCATTGTCCATTGCAGAAAGAATATCGTTGCTCACACTGACTAGTGCAGCTTCTGTCCCATGGAAAGGCTCGTATGCTGACTGGAACACATCTAAAGACTATAATAATAATAAAATTTACATTAACCAACATAAGTTAACAAATGTAATAATTTAAAATAAAGGAGAAGCCAAAAATCTGGACCAGCCTGTGCAGAGGTCATTAAAAAGGACTTGGACTAGGTCCAAAAGTTTCAAGACCATTTTCTAAAGGTCCAGTACTGAGTCCTAAATTTCCAAGATCATGTCCCGAGGTACAAGATCGAGTTCCAAATGTTCAAGACCAAAGGTCCCAAAGGTCATAGACCATGTCCCAAAGGGCAAAATCATAATTCCAACTGTCGAAGTCCAAGTCCCAAATATCCAAAGCAAGTCTTAAAGGGTCTATGTAACTTTTGTAGACAAAAAACACAATGTCCACAGATTTACACTAAACTTACACAGTTTGAAGATAATGATAGTAGAAAGCTTCCCTGAAAATATTACGTGATGAGGTGCTGTAGTTTTTGGGAAATGAGTAAAACAATGTCATGGAAATAATTTTCGTCTCATGAGACGAAAATTATTTTAATCATTTACAAACGTATTTTCATGAATTTATTTTATTAATTTTTCAAAAACTACAGCACCTCAGTAAGTAATATTTGAAGGGAAGCTTTCCACTATCATTATTTTCAAACCCTGTAAGTTTAATGTAAATCTATGGACATTTTGAAAAAGTACCCAAATCATTTAAGGATCCAAGACTATTCAGTTCAAGCGGTCTTAGACTTAATAAAAGGAAATCCAAACTAAGTCAAGAATTATTGTGCTTTTCAATTCCTACAGGGACACTGCCGGGCAAGAGAGATATCGAACACTCACGACAGCTTACTACAGAGGAGCAATGGTAATGCATACACTGGATTTGGCTGCAAAGTTTCTTGAGAACAATAACACAAAAGTATATGGTTGAGCATAGAAAACATTGATACACCAGGATTAATTTGGTTGATTTATTTCTTATTTCAATTGGGTGGCCCAGTCAGTGGCAACCACTGGTCTCCCAGGTAAAAAAAGGTACAAATAGAAAACAGAGAAGACTGGAGGAAAGAGATTTGCATTTTTTAGAAATGCAAATCTGTTCTTTATTTTAATTTTAAAAAGACCTGCTCCAGCAGGCAGACTTAGAGTTGAAGGAAGGACATTCCATGCCTGGCTCCTCCTTAATTTGAAAAGGTTTTTGCATTCCTCACTTAATGAAAACAAGAATGCGGGTCTCAAATGGCTTTTATAAAAGTTCATTTCCAACTTTTTTTAATTTGCATTCTGTAGTTTATGTTTAATACGAATTGTGTTATGATGCTAGAGGCAAACAATCCAATACAATTTTCTGATAGTCATGATATCAATCATAAAATTAATCACAAATGAGTTGGTGTTGAATCGGTTGAGAAGTATTTTTTTACCTCACGGAACATGTAGTGTTAATATCACACTAACCTCTGTTTTGTTATTGATTTGGCTGTCCAGTTGTCTTTGTCCAAATGCTGTTGTTACTTATTTTCTGGTTGACTTTAGTTTTGTTAATATTTTATGCAGGGTATTCTTCTGCTGTTTGATGTGAGAAATGAACTGAGCTTCAACCACATTACTAGCTGGCTGGAAAATATATCACAGGTATCAAAGCAGATTGTTATTATTATTTTATTTTATTATTTTTTTTTTTTGGGGGGGGGGGGGGGTTGGGGGTGGTAATGCATAAAACATAGTCACTGTGTAGTGCTCTACTTTAATGAATTAAAGGCAAAGCATTTTAATGCTATGGAAATTTCAAAAGATGGTCGCATTGTTGAGATGCTGCCCAAATTATAATTATGTCCACGAAAAAAGAATAATCTGAATCCGAATACACAATAATACTAAGATTATGAGAGTCATTTGATATTGTAAGCCACAAATTTGGCTAAGTGTTTAGTCTGTGGAATTCCTGATGACGAAATGTTGTATGGTAAAAACTAAAATTTTAAGAGAAATAAGTCGAACCAGTTGAGTGTTATTTTCATGCATAAAAAAAAATGTCGTTGTTACTGTCCAGTATCTTCAGAATGTCATCTTGAATACATAATAATGCTGTTTCGGTGTTGTGGTCGGCTTTGTTGGCTGATTGTAGGGGATCTGCAAGAGAGTACTTATTGATGTGTTGTTTTAGTCCAGTGCCTACAACCCATTCAATGAGCATGGCTAAGTAACAAAGAAGATTAGACAATTTGAGCTAATTACGGAGTTGGTCTTTGTCCAGTGAAGGTTTCTTAAGAATTTAAGTGATCACAGCCTTGCCAAGTTCAAAGGAGAAACTGCAGAGCATGGTGAGGTGGTGTTAACAATTTCATTGGGAGGAATCAATGCAATGTACTGTTGTAGTAGCCAGAATGGAACAGGGTCTAGTTGATAGGATTCGATGGTAGACTGGTTTATGATCTTCAGCAGATCGTCTCTGGCTGACAGGACGTAAAAAAAAAAAAACACTGACTGGATGCAGGCTTGGTTTTCAATTGCATTTGAACTCACAAGGTGGTTAGCGATGCAGCTTCCTGGCTTTGAATGTTATACAAGACAAAATGAATACCTTCTTCTTTTTTTCTTTTTTTGCAGATTTAAATTCTGGATCTTAGTTTGAAAATCTACTGAAGCCTTGCTTTTGTCAATTTACACACAAAGTACACTAGCTTTATAATGCACTTTGAATCGCCCGGATGAATTTTGGTCTATACATAATACATCATTCGTTAACACTTATTAATCCTGTCTTGACTTGTGTATGTTAACCTATAATAAAGATTCCATTCCTTTATTTAGAATGCTTCATTAGATGTTTGTAAAGTGCTCGTTGGCAACAAGTGTGATGACAGCAGTTGCAAGAGAGTTTCAACAATGAGGGCTATCAATGTAAGACATTCCAACAATAATATGTTGGAACAATAATATGTCTTTAATATTTAACAATAATATGTCTGTCATATTTAACAGGTGAAAAAAAATCCTGGTCACGCTTTATCTCTTTTGACCTGGAATACAGCTCTGGTGAGAATTTGTTTACTCCTCAGTCACCCTGGCGCGCTTCCTCTGGCGCGCTTGCCTAGGTCCGTCCCTATTCCACAGGGTTTTGGTTGCACAATTCAAGAATACCCCAGGGTTGTACCCTTTACCCCTACTCCAGAGCAGGGCTCGCTCATCCCTGGGGAAGATCTGGTCATAGAGAAGGTTCCTTACTCTATGATCACGGGTAAATCAATCCAGATGTGAAAGTGCTGGTCGATCTTTCCCTGGGTTGCCCTGTGAGTAGTGTTAAAAGGGCCATAGAAGAACAAACCATTTACTAACACACGCACCCAAGCTTGTATATGCCTGCAACCGTCCACCTCCTTTTGTCCCTCTTTTGTTTACACTCAAACTGCTTCTGTGCAACATCTTCCATTGGTTTTTTACACGTTTTCCAATTGTGAACCTTTCTCGAACCTTGGACTCTATTGTCCTCTTTTGTTAAGTTCCCGGTTTGACTGTGTATACCTACTCTCACACACAAGTCCCCGGTTTGACTGTGTATACCTCTTTCACACACAAATCTTTGACTCTGACTGTAAGGTCTGCTGTAAACTGTTGGATAAATTTTGGCATGAAGATTATGTTAATGCTAAACTGTTGATTTCAAACAAGATACACTGATGAGAAGTTGCACTTATCCAGGGTTGTGCCATGTTGGATACGATCCGTAAAGTCAGCCAGCCAGTCAACAACAAATCACTAAGTTAAACCATGGATGAACGTAGTATCTGTAGTAGACTAGCTTGTATATGTAATATTGTGTCTTGATTAAAACTAGATTCATAACATTAATTGTTGCTAATTGATTTGTTCTTACAGCTTGCCAGTGCCTTTGATCTTATGTTCTATGAAACCAGTGCTAAGATGTCAGTCAATGTGGAACCTGCATTTATGGCGCTTGTCAAACAAATGCTCACTAAGCAACAACAGCGGGTATGTATACAAAGATGCTACATTTTGAACAAGTTTTACTTTGTCTGTCACTGGTTTGTTTTAACACAAGTTTAATTGATTTAAAGCTGTGTCCTTAGAGTATTTATTTATGTCCTTAGAGTATTTATTTATATGCTATCATTTTGTGTAGTTCTTACAAATGAAGAAAAACAAGAACAAAATGCCGGCTGGCCAAGATCATCTCATTCCTGACCTACTGCAAAGTGGTTTGTTAGCCATCGAAAAAAATACATGTTCGAGACCTACAATATCTGGTTCATTTAGGGCATTACTTGGTTCTTCAGTGTATAGATTACATAATGGAAGTCATTCAATATTTAACAATCGTAATTTGGTATGGGTGGGTCAAAACAATTTTGACATAGACGCCAACTTCTACTACAATGGAAAAGCGGCAGAGAGTGTGGCCAATCGTGAGCCAAACATGGTAGGATGAGCAAGGTTTGATCGGTGTGGGATCTCCTATGTCAGGATGCTGCGTTCTCTCCCCATGCGTATTTTGAACATGTTAAAAATAAAGGTAGCTGGGTCTTAGCCAACAATAATCCGGGAAAAGCTGTAGTGGGAATGCCATTATCGTACAAGCAGCGTGTTAGCATCTTAGTGAGATCTCTGTGGTCGTAACAAAAATGCAGGACTGCCAGCGACCATTTCAAATTAGAAACAACCACTTGCACTAATTGGTCTAGATGAAGACTCAGTGGCTGCGAGTCGGAAACACTTTTCACGTAGAAGCAGTACAGTTGGGCAGAGTTTTTAGTTTGACAAATTGATTCATTTTGACAGCAATTGAGTCCCGACTTGGTACATTTTTTACATCGGGGTGATTGGCATGTTCTTTTTAAGGTTATAGGGTTGTGTGAACCTGGTATAATACACATCGGTATAAAGGTCCAAACCAATATATATGTAACCAGAATTGTAGGTTCTTAACATGACCAGCAGACAAGTGTACACTTTGTTAATTTTCATGGCCCTACACAATTTCTTTTCATCATCAGACTAATCTGTCAATTTGTGTTGTTTTATTTTTATTTTCTGCAGTCTAACTATCTCCAAAATGAAGATGTTATCCATGGCAGTAGATTGGAGTCAATGAAGCAGGATGTTATCCATGGCAGTAGATTGGAGTCAATGAAGCAGGACATAAAGTGGTGTGGTTGTTAATCATTATTTATTCAAAGAATTAAAACAGAGAAAACAACGAGCGTGTCAAACAAATTTTCTTGCCATTTTTAGACATATGTGCAAGACATCTTATACCATCTCAAACTAATCAAAGGATATCTGTCATCAGAAATAACTTCACAATCAAACGGCCAGGGTACTTTTTGTAGGACAAAAAACACAATGTCCACAGATTTACATTAAACTTACACAGTTTGAAGATAATGATGGTGGAAAGCTTCCCTGAAAATGTTACTTGCTGAGGTGCTGTAGTTTTTGAAAAATGAGTAAAACAATGTCCTGAAAATAATTTTTGTCTCTGCGATCATGAGACGCAAATTATTTAACATGTAAAATGTTTTTTCATGGCATTGTTTTACTCATTTCTCAAAAACTACAGCACCTCAGCAACTAATGTTTTAAGGTACGCTTCCTACAATCATTATCTTCAAACGGTGTAACTTTAATGTAAATCTGTGGACATTGTGTTTTGTGTTATAAAAAGTCTCCAAATTCTTTAAAGGCACTGGGGTCGATTTCACAAAGAGTTAGGACTAGTCTTAACTTAGGAAGAAACAAAAAACTTAGGGCTAGTCCTAAGTTAGGACGAATAACTCCCTCATCCAAACTCAAGATAAGACTAGTCTTAACTCTTTGTTAAATCTACCCCTGGACACTATTGGTAATTGCTCAAAATAATGTTAGCTTAAAGACTTACTTTGTAACAAGCAATGGAGAGCTGTTGATAGTATAAAACATTGTGAGAAATGCCAACTAAGATGACTAATTGAGTTCAAATTTACCAAAGGTGTCCAGTGCCTTAAGCCCGGTTCATACTTCCTGCAAATGCAAATGTGATACGAATGTTGCCGTCACAAAATTCGCATGGAGTTGAGTTGTCCTCGACTCTCATGGGTATATCGCAGAGAAAGAGGATGGTTCATTTAGTGAAATGAATTTATGGTTGAAAAGAACATTATGTACCTGTAGTTTGTTTTGTGTGTTCTATCAGTTACAAGGAAAATATGGGTAAGAAAACAAACTTTATGTTGGGTTTCTTATAAAACAATGATGTGCAATAATAGTGAAGAAATATAAAGAGACAGCATGCCAAGTATGACCTTGATTTAGTTGTTTTATGTCTCTATGATTTGGGAATCTTAAGCTGTTTAAGATATTACATGGCATGATGCCTCATCAGTCCAATTAAATAGCTCAATCATATAAAGCCATTTCATCGGTTGAAGCAATCACATGACATGTCTTTGTAAGTAGAATAATAATAATAACAACCAATATTTATATAGCGCTCTTCACACCCGAAGAGCTTCTCAAACCGCATCCAACATTATTACCCCTGGTCACTGGGCCATTTAGTACATTCTTTAAACCATCTCAGCTCCCTGGGGAGTATACAGTCTCTGCAGAAAATATGGGCTACTCGGCTAAATCAATCGCAAGAACCATCTCTGCCCCACAGGTACTCATTTACCTCTGGATGAAGAGAAGCAATTATAGTTAAGGTTCTTACTCAGGTACACAAGTATCACGACCAGGATTCGAACCCACACTCTGCTGAACAGAAACACCAGAGCTTGAGTTGCCTACCAGTGTCACTTACGTCACATGATATCTTTTCCCTTGACTGTTGGTAAACTCCAAGCTTATTGCACTGGTATTTCCAGTGTTTTGCTTCATTGTATTAGGCTTTATCATTCATTTATTATTTGGCAAAATCATAAAATGCTCAATACAGTCATAATGTGTAACACATTATCTGTTGAGCCAAAACACTAAAGGATAACTAATTGATACATGTTTGTGCAATATTAATACATATCAGTACTACTGTGTTAGAAAAGCCAATGATTGTCAAGCATCTTTGAGTGAGATTTTATACTGAGTTAATGTTGAAGAAACGATCCGAAGGGGTGTCTGTGGGTCAGTATTCTGGAGAACAGATGTTGGCCTCCATGCTCATTGACTATCATTTTATGCATAGTCTGATTTTCGAATAAAGTTAAGTTTTTAGTTAAAGAAATGGCCTTCCTGTAACAGTATAAATACTTCCAGTCATGAATAAGCCTTTTGTGAATTCGATTTGATTAATGCCTGGTACAATGACTTTGTCAAGTTTGAATTTCTAAGAAGCTTATTGATAGTACATGTGCTTCAATAGACTTCAATATAAAAAGTGATACAAAAGTGAACTTTAAACAAATGGCAACATCTAGGTCCTGGTGAATCAACAGCTTTTATGACCCAGCCTATGAAGAACCTGTTTAAAAGAACACCCACAACATCAAAGTATAACCAACTAACTTTGATCATTCATTAGGCTCTGAAAATATGTATTTATTTTGTCCAAACCCCACAAAGAGTAGATAGAAGTAGAGTGAAGTAGATGAACTTGATCTGCTGAAAACTGAAGTCATCATGAAGTACAACATGATTAAATGGTGTTTGATGCTTTAAATGGTGTGGACAATAAGAGTAACTATAACTATAAATATAAATATAAATAAGAAAACTTGCGGGTGCAACCATGGGTAAAATCTCTTTTGAAGGAGTGGTGGCTCTGAAAAGAGCCGGTTTGGTCTCGACGTTTCGAACAGTATACTCTGCTTGTCTTCAGGAAAAGATTGATGCATCATAAAAAGGCCTATAGAACAACAATGACTTGTGAAAGAAATCCAAATACTGTACATGTAGGCCACTAGGTTTGCATGAGATTAATGCAGAGTGATGAGGAAGTTGTATCAGCTGTGTAGTATTAATGTTTATAAGGACGATGCAGGTGCAATATTGTACTCCTAGTGTATTGGTGTACTAGTTTTATCAAGTATTTGAAGTTTCAAAATGTGTAATGGTGATGTTTATTTTAGGTTTGTGTATCCAGGTGTGTTGACAGCACTGCTAAACCAAAGATGTTTACGGTCTAATGATGTTAATGGGAAAAACTTAATACAGAAAAATATATCAAAGCTTTCATTAAATCGGTGTCAATGTTGGCTTTTGTAATAATGTGATAATTCAAATACTGTACTTCAAAAAATATTACATAGCTGGTATTTGATAGGAATTAATGATGACAGTGACTAATAAAACCAGCGGTAACGATTCCGAATTGTGTTGGCTTGTTTGTTTCCTGTGTGGAGATTAGCAGAATTCGCAAAACTTTTGTAATTACAACTTTTTGGTGCAAAAGTGACGTCATAATTTGACAAAAAATCGTCGATTACATCCAAAATATAACAGTGACGGGGTTCAAATTTGCACCGGCACACTCGGGTGGGGTACCTGCAAGAAGAAATCACGCTAATTCGGCTTTTCGAGGTGGCTCGCAAATTAAAAAGTTTATTCCCCGGGCAGGGGCAAGGGAAGTGGCCATCTTGTTTTTCTAATAGTCAGTTTTGGAAATCGCGTTTTGACGGGAAAATCGACCAAATTGAGCATTCTGAATAACGTTCCTGTGTGGAGGCATACAAAACAATCGCAAAACCTTGGGAATTACAACTTTTTGGTGCAAAAGTGACGTCATAATTTGACAAAAAATCGTCAATAACCGCCAAAATATATCAGCGACGGAGTTCAAATTTGCACCAGCACACTCGGGTGGGGTATCCGCAAGAAGTAATCACGCTAATTCAGCTTTTCGAGGTGGCTCGCAAATAAAAAAGTTTATTCCCCGGGCAGGGTAAAGGGAAGAGCGGCCATCTTGTTTTTATAATTGTCAACTCTGGAAATCGCGTTTTGACGGGAAAATCGATTAAATTGAGCATTCTGAATAACTTTCCTGTGTGGAGGCATGAAAAATTCGCAAAACCTTGGGAATTACAATTTTTTGGTGCAAAATTGACGTCATAATTTGACAAAAAATCGTCGATTACCGCCAAAGTAAAACATTGACGGCGTTCAAATTTGCACCGGCACACTCGGGTGGGGTATCCGCAAGAAGAAATCACGCTAACTCGGCTGTTCGGGGTGGCTCGAAAATTAAAAGTTTATTCCCCGGGCAGGGAAAAGTGAAGAGCGGCCATCTTGTTTTTCTAATAGTCAACTCTGAAAATCGCGTTTTGACGGTGCAAATCGACCAAGTTGAGCATCCAGAACAAGTTTCCTGTGTGGAGTCATGCAAAATTCGCAAAACCTAGAGAATTACAACTTTTTGGTGCAAAAGTGACGTCATAATTTGACCAAAAATCGTCGATTACCGCCAAAGTAAAACATTGACGGGGTTCAAATTTGCACCGGCACACTCGGGTTGGGTATCCGCAAGAAGTAATCACGCTAATTCGGCTTTTCGGGGTGCCACGTAAACTTAAAAAGTTTATTCCCGGGCAGGGAAAAGGGAAGAGTGGCCATCTTGTTTTTCTAATAGTCAACTCTGGAAATCGCGTTTTCACGGTGCAAATCGATCAAGTTGAGCATCCTGAACAACTTTCCTGTGTGGAGTCATGCAAAATTCGCAAAACCTAGAGAATTACAACTTTTTGGTGCAAAAGTGACGTCATGATTTGACCAAAAATCGTCGATTACCGCCAAAGTAAAACATTGAAGGCGTTCAAATTTGCACCGGCACACTCAAGTGGGGTATCCGCAAGAAGAAATCACGCTAACTCAGCCGTTCGGGGTGGCTAGCAAATTAAAAGTTTATTCCCCGGGCAGGGAAACGGAAGAGCGGCCATCTTGTTTTTCTAATAGTCAACTCTGGAAATCGTGTTTTGACGGTGCAAATCGACCAAGTTGAGCATCCTGAACAATTTTCCTGTGTGGAGTCATGCAAAATTCGCAAAACCTAGAGAATTACAACTTTTTGGTGCAAAAGTGACGTCATCAATTGACCAAAAATCGTCGATTATCGCCAAAGTAAAACATTGACGGCGTTCAAATTTGCACCGGCACACTCGGGTGGGGTATCCGCAAGAAGTAATCACGCTAATTCGGCTTTTCGGGGTGCCACGTAAACTTAAAAAGTTTATTCCCGGGCAGGGAAAAGGGAAGAGCGGCCATCTTGTTTTTCTAATAGTCAACTCTGGAAATCGCGTTTTGACGGTGCAAATCGACCAAGTTGAGCATCCTGAACAACTTTCCTGTGTGGAGTCATGCATAATTCGCAAAACCTAGAGAATTACAACTTTTTGGTGCAAAAGTGACGTCATAATTTGACCAAAAATCGTCGATTACCGCCAAAGTAAAACATTGACGGGGTTCAAATTTGCACCGGCACACTCGGGTTGGGTATCCGCAAGAAGTAATCACGCTAATTCGGCTTTTCGGGAGCTCGAAAATTAAAAAGTTTATTATTCCACGGGCAGGGAAAAGGGAAGAGCGGCCATCTTGTTTTTCTAATAGTCAACTCTGGAAATCGTGTTTTGACGGTGCAAATCGACCAAGTTGAGCATCCTGAACAACTTTCCTGCGTGGAGTCATGCAAAATTCGCAAAACCTAGAGAATTACAACTTTTTGGTGCAAAAGTGACGTCATAATTGACCAAAAATCGTCGATTACCGCCAAAGTAAAACATTGACGGGGTTCAAATTTGCACCGGCACACTCGGGTTGGGTATCCGCAAGAAGTAATCACGCTAATTCGGCTTTTCGGGGTGCCACGTAAACTTAAAAAGTTTATTCCCGGGCAGGGAAAAGGGAAGAGTGGCCATCTTGTTTTTCTAATAGTCAACTCTGGAAATCGCGTTTTCACGGTGCAAATCGATCAAGTTGAGCATCCTGAACAACTTTCCTGTGTGGAGTCATGCAAAATTCGCAAAACCTAGAGAATTACAACTTTTTGGTGCAAAAGTGACGTCATAATTTGACCAAAAATCGTCGATTACCGCCAAAGTAAAACATTGACGGAGTTCAAATTTGCACCGGCACACTCAAGTGGGGTATCCGCAAGAAGAAATCACGCTAACTCAGCCGTTCGGGGTGGCTAGAAAATTAAAAGTTTATTCCCCGGGCAGGGAAACGGAAGAGCGGCCATCTTGTTTTTCTAATAGTTAACTCTGAAAATCGCGTTTTGACGGTGCAAATCAACCAAGTTGAGCATCCTGAACAACTTTCCTGTGTGGAGTCATGCATAATTCGCAAAACCTAGAGAATTACAACTTTTTGGTGCAAAAGTGACGTCATAATTTGACCAAAAATCGTCGATTACCGCCAAAGTAAAACATTGACGGGGTTCAAATTTGCACCGGCACACTCGGGTGGGATATCCGCAAGAAGTAATCACGCTAATTCGGCTTTTCGGGAGCTCGAAAATTAAAAAGTTTATTATTCCACGGGCAGGGAAAAGGGAAGAGCGGCCATCTTGTTTTTCTAATAGTCAACTCTGGAAATCGTGTTTTGACGGTGCAAATCGACCAAGTTGAGCATCCTGAACAACTTTCCTGCGTGGAGTCATGCAAAATTCGCAAAACCTAGAGAATTACAACTTTTTGGTGCAAAAGTGACGTCATAATTGACCAAAAATCGTCGATTATCGCCAAAGTAAAACATTGACGGCGTTCAAATTTGCACCGGCACACTCGGGTGGGGTATCCGCAAGAAGAAATCACGCTAACTCGGCCGTTCGGGGTGGCTAGAAAATTAAAAGTTTATTCCCCGGGCAGGGAAAAGGGAAGAGCGGCCATCTTGTTTTTTAATAGTCAACTCTGAAAATCGCGTTTTGACGGTGCAAATCGACCAAGTTGAGCATCCTGAACAACTTTCCTGTGTGGAGTCATGCAAAATTCGCAAAACCTAGAGAATTACAACTTTTTGGTGCAAAAGTGACGTCATAATTTGACCAAAAATCGTCGATTACCGCCAAAGTAAAACATTGACGGGGTTCAAATTTGCACCGGCACACTCGGGTGGGGTATCCGCAAGAAGTAATCACGCTAATTCGGCTTTTCGGGGTGGCTAGAAAATTAAAAGTTTATTCCCCGGGCAGGGAAAAGGAAGAGCGGCCATCTTGTTTTTCTAATAGTTAACTCTGAAAATCGCGTTTTGACGGTACAAATCGACCAAGTTGAGCATCCTGAACAACTTTCCTGCGTGGAGTCATGCAAAATTCGCAAAACCTAGAGAATTACAACTTTTTGGTGCAAAAGTGACGTCATAATTTGACCAAAAATCGTCGATTACCGCCAAAGTAAAACATTGACGGCGTTCAAATTTGCACCGGCACACTCAAGTGGGGTATCCGCAAGAAGAAATCACGCTAACTCAGCCGTTCGGGGTGGCTAGAAAATTAAAAGTTTATTCCCCGGGCAGGGAAAAGGAAGAGCGGCCATCTTGTTTTTCTAATAGTTAACTCTGAAAATCGCGTTTTGATGGTACAAATCGACCAAGTTGAGCATCCTGAACAACTTTCCTGTGTGGAGTCATGCATAATTCGCAAAACCTAGAGAATTACAACTTTTTGGTGCAAAAGCGACGTCATAATTTGACCAAAAATCGTCGATTACCGCCAAAGTAAAACATTGACGGGGTTCAAATTTGCACCGGCACACTCGGGTTGGGTATCCGCAAGAAGTAATCACGCTAATTCGGCTTTTCGGGGTGCCACGTAAACTTAAAAAGTTTATTCCCGGGCAGGGAAAAGGGAAGAGCGGCCATCTTGTTTTTCTAATAGTCAACTCTGGAAATCGTGTTTTGACGGTGCAAATCGACCAAGTTGAGCATCCTGAACAAGTTTCCTGCGTGGAGTCATGCAAAATTCGCAAAACCTAGAGAATTACAACTTTTTGGTGCAAAAGTGACGTCATAAATTGACCAAAAATCGTCGATTATCGCCAAAGTAAAACATTGACGGCGTTCAAATTTGCACCGGCACACTCGGGTGGGGTATCCGCAAGAAGAAATCACGCTAACTCGGCCGTTCGGGGTGGCTAGAAAATTAAAAGTTTATTCCCCGGGCAGGGAAAAGTGAAGAGCGGCCATCTTGTTTTTCTAATAGTCAACTCTGAAAATCGCGTTTTGACGGTGCAAATCGACCAAGTTGAGCATCCTGAACAACTTTCCTGTGTGGAGTCATGCAAAATTCGCAAAACCTGGAGAATTACAACTTTTTGGTGCAAAAGTGACGTCATAATTTGACCAAAAATCGTCGATTACCGCCAAAGTAAAACATTGACGGCGTTCAAATTTGCACCGCCACACTCGGGTGGGGTATCCGCAAGAAGTAATCACGCTAATTCGGCTTTTCGGGAGCTCGAAAATTAAAAAGTTTATTATTCCCCGGGCAGGGAAAAGGGAAGAGTGGCCATCTTGTTTTTTTAATAGTCAACTCTGGAAATCGCGTTTTGACGGTGCAAATCGACAAAGTTGAGCATCCTGAACAACTTTTCTGTGTGGAGTCATGCAAAATTAGCAAAACCTAGAGAATTACAACTTTTTGGTGCAAAAGTGACGTCATAATTTGACCAAAAATCGTCGATTATCGCCAAAGTAAAACATTGACGGCGTTCAAATTTGCACCGGCACACTCGGGTGGGGTATCCGCAAGAAGAAATCACGCTAACTCGGCCGTTCGGGGTGGCTAGAAAATTAAAAGTTTATTCCCCGGGCAGGGAAAAGGGAAGAGCGGCCATCTTGTTTTTCTAATAGTTAACTCTGAAAATCGCGTTTTGACGGTGCAAATCGACCAAGTTGAGCATCCTGAACAATTTTCCTGTGTGGAGTCATGCAAAATTCGCAAAACCTAGAGAATTACAACTTTTTGGTGCAAAAGTGACGTCATAATTGACCAAAAATCGTCGATTATCGCCAAAGTAAAACATTGACGGCGTTCAAATTTGCACCGGCACACTCGGGTGGGGTATCCGCAAGAAGTAATCACGCTAATTCGGCTTTTCGGGGTGCCACGTAAACTTAAAAAGTTTATTCCCGGGCAGGGAAAAGGGAAGAGCGGCCATCTTGTTTTTCTAATAGTCAACTCTGGAAATCGCGTTTTGACGGTGCAAATCGACCAAGTTGAGCATCCTGAACAACTTTCCTGTGTGGAGTCATGCAAAATTCGCAAAACCTAGAGAATTACAACTTTTTGGTGCAAAAGTGACGTCATAATTTGACCAAAAATCGTCGATTACCGCCAAAGTAAAA